>NC_056743.1:1471816427-1471951427 GCF_019279795.1 Protopterus annectens
ATGCTCCTTACTGCAGTAATACTTTCCTACTACTATAACAGTTACCACAGGTTGTTCCCCCTGTAATACTTCTACTTTTCTGTGCATCCCAGTAACTGGTTCTGTATAGGTACCATGTCAGAGTCATTAACTACCCACCATTCCTGACTCTCCTTCCTTATTCATATCACTGTAAGTCAGGTTAACTGTGCTTTTTCTGTACTATGGTTCATCTGCACTTTACCACTGTATTATAAAAGCTGTGATTGCCAAAAGTCATGGCAAAATTGAGTAGGTGACACAGGAAAAACACAAAGAGCAATGAAATGTAGTACTAGAGTTACTAACAGTAATTCTCTTCTCTTTACTGACAGATAGTTATTAGAGTTATGCCTGTCAGACCCCTTCACTGGTATCCTCTCTGTATTTGTCAGCATATTCAGAGGAACTAGCACAGGTGTTGTGGGTGAGAAGCCCCGCTCCCTAGCATACCCCAGGGTATGCAGTGGTTCATTGCATTTGTGCTATTTTAAATCACATTAAAGTTTTTTTTTTTTTTTTTTATACTTGCCTTTAAAATTGTCTGTCATGCTCTTGTCTGGGATAGTAGCATGTAGCATTGACATGGAGAAGGGAACCCACAAATGCTATATTATACCAGTTTTTAAAATATACAGCAGCCTGTAAATTGTCAGTTTAGTATGTTAGGAAAGGTGTAAGAGACTCCCTGAAAATCTACCAGCTTCAGAGACATTGGGGGGACATTAGCTTTTGGATTATGCTGTCATGTTTTATGGGATTTATGCAGTCTTGTACATTTAGTATGGAGCTACAAGGTATAAAAACGCTGGCTAGTAGAAAGTTTTAATGCATCTGCCTAACAAGGTAATGCTTTTTACCCAGCTGCCTGTGTTTTGATGATAGCTTCTCCTCCTTAATTTGAATCCAGTCAATTAAGGATGGGTTTAGGTTGATTTTATATTCAAGTACCCCCTAATTCTCTCACCTTTTCCCTTCAACAGCACCTTAAAAAAAAAAAGCATAGCAAATGTGCTTAGCTGGGGGAAGGGAACTGAACAATTTACATCCTTGATGGTATACAGTGAAGTGAGAGAACAGAGTTCTGTAAAATGATTTGGTAAGACATTTAAGTAATAACTGATGAGCGGGTGTGGTATATTAAAGCAATAACCGACAACAAGGTGTGGTATATTGAAGAGTTACCCACAGTTGGTGTGGTTTAAGCATGAGGGTGAAGCCCGAGTGATTAAACAAAGGCAACTGTGGGTAAATCTTCAATATACCAAAACCACGGAGTCGGTTATTGCTATTATACAATGACATTATTTAAGAAAAAAAATACTTACTTTTCTTAAATAATGTTTTTGTATAACAGCGGATTACTGTTCTTCCACCTGTTGTGGTATACTGCTTCTTCATTTTGATGTACTGAGCATGCGTATGGGACTTGTGTTTCCCAGCATACCCAGTACATCAATGCTTTGAAATGGAAGCAGCAGAGAAAAGGAAGTCTCCATTGCTGTTTTCTCTTTTTGTTTAATTGCAAAAAAAAAGTTTTGGGGCACTTTATACCAACAGAAAAAAGTCCGGGCGACCGGACCTTTTTCCGTTGGTATATTGTGGGATTTACAACGGGCATGCTGGTTGGGCTGGCCAAGCAGTGTGCACGTTTTGGAATATTAATGGGGATCATTGTATAATGAAGATTTACCCATGGTTGGCATGGTTTGATCATGAGGCCAAAGCACATCAGTGCTTTGATAAGCAAACCAAGGAGAAAGGAAGATCTCTGTTGCCTTTTTTTTTTGAAAAAAAAATGCAAAATCCGGACAGTTTACAGGTGCAACAGAGACAAGGCAAAAGTACAAGGAAGATCAGGTACGTTTCTTTAGTTTTGCAGAATGTACCTGATTTGCTTGTATTTTCTCTGCCCTCCATGCATACCTCTCGACCTCTTAGCTCAAGAAATATGCAAAGCCTTAAATAAGCAGGAAAAAGATCCCTATTGTAAATTTTGCTCTTATAAACGTAGAAAGCTGCTAGAATAACAGGATTTATGCTGTCATGCATTGACTTCCATAGCATATACTAACAGAAGACAGTCCAGTCAGACTTCAGCAGCCAGATTTTTTCTATGGGTATATGTTCAATTTTAGAATGGCACACTGGTTGAGCTGACCAATCAGTGTGCATGTTTCTGAACACTAACAAGCTACCATTGTATAATCAACATCTTTGTGTTACTTAGTTATGGTGTTCCATATCAACAAAAAAAGGAACCGCATTAACAGCATTCTAATTCCATTTCAACTGTTCATTTGGTATTGAATTATTATAAATATGTGATGTTTTATTATGAATATGCTAAAATCAGTTATCTGCTTTATTTTAGGATAACATTTACCTAGACGTTATCACAAATGTCGGTGTCATCCTGTCAATGTTATTCCTTACCGTATGTATTCTTACCTTCATCTTCTGCCGTTCTGTTAGAAATGTGACAACCACTCTCCAGCTAAATCTCTGTATCTGTATGTTTCTGGCATACCTTCTGTTCATAACTGGAATTGACAAAACTTCCAATAAGGTGAGTGCAATAAAACTGCATGTGACACTAATCTGTACTGCTCTTTGTGGGAATCATAGGTCAGTCTGGATCTTAATTTGGAATCATATGCAAGCTATAAGGAATTAGTGTTAGCAAAACTTGACACCAAGCTTAATAAGGTAGGTTTGCTGGGTTTTTTTTAATTGCTTCTCTATGCTCTTCTGGTCTGAATGAAAGTATCAGTAAAAATACACAAACAAAATGTACTAGAACAGTAGACTTTGTATTTAATATAATTTAATAGATGTTGTATTAACAGTGGCACCTTAAACAATTTCGTTTTCTGTGATGCTTAGTGAAATTTGAAGTATTCCTACTAAACAGCACGCTTTAAAAATAATATTTCAGTTTCCCTGAAGACACATGGCTGGTACCATACAATGCAGCTTATTTTCTCTTCTTTTATTCAGTAAATTTATGTCCTTGATCAAACATATTATGCATGCACATTAAAACTGTTCCTAATATAACAGTACTCATTAAATTGGGTTTATATTAATTCATCAAACCCACCCACCCCTGCTAATTATATATACAAATTCCAAAATCACACTACAGTGGGCAAAGGGCAAATTTACTGATCCCCATAATAATGCACTCTTAGAATGGTTTGACGAATGGCATTTCCATTGAAATGCTATTTGACTATGTAGTCATTTGATGAATTCATCCCCTTTGGGGAGAGTGATGTCCCCACAAATTATCACATTAATAACAATGTCCTAAGCATGCAATCAGTCATGAGGGATTTGGGCATTCAGGTTGATAGCAACCTGACTTTTGACTACCATGTTGCTTCCGTTGTATGGAAAGTATTCTACATGGCCCACCTCATAAGTAAGAGTATTTCATCCAGGGAAAATGAGGTCATAACATCCCTGTATTCATAAGGCTAATTAGTGAGTACAACACCCCATTCGGCATGTACCTGGCAAAGCATCACATGCAGTAGCTGGAGACACCACAGAGGTTCCTCACTAGGAGAATCCAGGGCCTCAAAAATCTACTATACCCAGATAGGCTAAAAGCCCTATCCTTCTACTCAGTTTCATACAGACTCCTCAGAGGTGACCTCTGTCTGGCATACAAGGCAGTCTCAGACCCCGCCTTGATGGGACTGCTGCATATCCACAAGTCAAGCTCCACTCGAGTAACCCACATGCACAACCTCAACCTGGTCTGTGACATCAATAGGACTTGTTGGCAGGACAGATTTGTGTCCCAAAGACTCCCCCATCTGTGGAATAGACTCCATGTCTACATCAAGCAGAGTACCTCTTTACCCCTTTTTAAGCACACTGGATAACTGGATGGGAAACAGAAAATACATCCCTGGGATTCTACCCGTGATCCTGCTGGACAGGGGCATTGGGTACTGACTAGTCTAAACATGGGCTAAACTCTTGGCTAGGCTTATAAGTGCTGCAGGACCAATATCCTAGTAACTTGCTATGATCCTATCATCCTAATTAATAAGGATTGCATTAAATTAATAAGTGAGATATATTTGCAGTCTGTGACAGTGAAAAGGCAATGGTTCTAATCAAAGAAACTTGAAAAGCTTTAGTACTTATCTTACTTACACATTAAGATCAATGCTCTTTATAATTCACAAAATCATTGTTCTTATCTTTTTTGTAATTTTTATCCATTGTCTAACAGCATACAGTACTAAATTACCCTATGTCACTTTAGCAATAACTTCACATATCAAGTAACTTACTGTACTAAAACAACCATATCACAAATTATGTACATAGTATACATAAACAATAGAAAGAATTGGAAGTATGACCTACAAATAAACCATTATGGTTCCAAAATGCAAAAGGCTTCTTTGGGTTTGATCTTAATGTCAGGCATTAACCTATAATGCAGACTTTAGATGGCTATAACCTGCTCCAATAAAGCATTTTATCTGGCCCATTGCATGTTCCTTCTTCATTAGACTAGTTGTCTCCCCATGCATCAAAAGAAAGGTATAGTTAATGTCCACTTTATTAGATTGACCATGATGGTTTCTGAATGAGCTACTCCTTTGCTGGAATGTGAGAAGCTGTTAATATGTTTACCAGAAGGGGTTAGCCACTTACCTTTATGAGCCCCCTTATGAATGGTGTAACAACAAAAAGAATAGCAGGGATATCTGTACCCGTAATATATGGGATTGGAGGTAATATTGATAAACAGATAACGAATGACAATAACAGCTTTAAAATGGGTATGACATATAATCTTAATAGTCTCCCTATTATGAGCATTCTTGAAAAGAACTAGGGTTTATTTTTTAAACAATGATTTATATGAAAAAATGGGTATGAAACCCTGTACAATATACGGAGAGGTAGATGTTTTAAGGATTTGTGGAACAGGTTAAAGAGATTTGATGTGGTAATATTACCACCAGAAAGGGTACATTTAAATGTGAGAATTATATTTTAGTGGACAAGTACATCTGTATACAATGATGTAGGGTAAATGGAAGGGGTCATTTCAATTGAAACTCTAGGGATTTTGTTTATATAGCTAAATGTCAGCAATGCCCATCATTCTATGCTGGGAAAACAAGGGAAGGTGAAGGTACTTATTTAGAACATGTGCATGACATTGTGAAATTTAAACATACTATACTATATAAATGTATATCAAGATTTCCTTCACATCAGTTTTTGGGTTTTTTTGTGATAGAAATAGTGGAAAAAATTTTAGAAGGACCTTGGAGTGAGCCTTTGGGGAAGAGTGAATTGTGGTGTCACATTTTATGAATGCATACACATTTCCAGGATTGAATGACATGGCTACTCTTTATCACAGTTTAAAATTATGCTAATTTATTTTTAGCTAGTAATTTTATTTATATGTACATTGTGAATTCATGTATTATTCCTATAATATTTTAGTTTGAATTCATAGTCATCTCTTATTGTGATTGGTATGTATTTCTTAATATGATTTTAATTTACTTGATGTCATTGGCTGAGTTGGGTCAGTAACTTTTAGTACCATTTTTAAATTTGGTCATGGAATTTTAGAGGGAAGCAATATTCTGATGAAGTGCAGGAGGAGGAGCCAGTGTTAACTCTGCAGTTCATGGAATATAGCAGAGCATTGTGGTTATATTTGGGATTTTGAACAGTTCAGTAGTCTTTATATTGCATCTGTTAATTTTAACATCTGTTATAGATTTTGGTAAGTTTACATAAACACATCATTTACAGCATAGCACTATACCATTCTCTGTAACTTGAATGATTACTTAATGTACAATGAATACTGGCATTAAGAGTGTGTTTATGTGTGAGTCTGCAGTTGTGTGTGTGTGTGTGTGTGTGTGTGTGTGTGTGTGTGTGTGTGTGTGTGTGTGTGTGTGTGTATTTTATGTGGTGGCTACACTGAATTAGGACAGAGACTTTAATAGAGAAGTCATGTAGTCAGAAAGGTATCAACTGTACTCCTCTCCTTCCTGTCTGAAGGAGTTTAAGCCTGCAAAAAATTTAGCACTGCTGATGATTCCCTGATGGGTGAGAAAGTAAACCTATATTTTTTGTATTGACTGTTAGAGCTGCTTTCTGCCTTACCTGCTGCATTTTGTTTTCTGTTTTAACAAATCTTTGCCTGATGGTTTTGTTCTGTGAGAGAGAGAGAGACACTTAAATAATCTATTCTCATATTTCACATTTTTTCCAATGGTTAATTTAAATTGTCTCCTGAGTGATATTTAAATACAAAGTGAAATTCTGGACCTTTGTCTTTGTCTGAAGGATTTCAAGCCTGCATACACTATAGCACTGCTGGTGATTCCCTGTTGGTTGATAAAGTAAAGCTTTTGTCATTGACTAATAGAGATGTTTTCTGAGGTTCACTACTAAATATCAAAATTCCATAATCCTGAGACTCTGAATACCGACAACAAGAATCTAGAGATTGCAGAATCTCGAAAACAGTGAATGGAGATTGACGTACAGTGTGGAATGGGAACTTTGCCATTCACTCCACTGTAGTGAAATCTTGGAGTTGGTACATTTAAGTTGTAGGGGTTATGGAGAGTGCAGGGGAGGCTTGCCCCACTGAATGCACAGTTGGTTTTGTAATTTACTTTTTTTTTTTTTTTTTTTTTTTTTTTTAAGTTTGAGATGCTGGTCATCTGTTTTCAGAATCTCAAGATTGTGGAATTTTGATACTTAGTAGCGAACCTGTTTTCTGTCTTACCTGCTCAATTTTGTTTTCTGTTTTAAGAAATCTTTGCCTGGTGGTTTTGTTCTGTGTGAGAGATAGACACTTAAATTATCTAGACTAATTTCACAAGTTTTTTTTTTTCATTAGTTAATTTGAATTGTCTCCTGAGGGATATTTAAATATAGAGTGGACCTGTGGGCCTTTGTCTTTGTCTGAAGGATTTCAAGCCTGCATAGGGTATATCACTGCTGGTGATTCCCTGCTGGGTGAGAAAGTAAAGCTATATTTTTGTCTTTGACTGATAGAGCTGTTTTCTGTCTTACTTGCTCCATTTTGGAAATCTTTGCCTGGTGGTTTTGTTCTGTGTGAGAGTCAGACACTTGAATTATCTAGACTCATATTTCACATGATTTTTGTTTGTTAATTTGGATGGTCTCCTGAGTGATACTTAAATACAAAGTGGAACTTTGGGCTGTCTTTGTCTGAAGAATTTCAAGCCTGCATAAGGTATAGCACTGCTGGTGATACCCTGCTTGGTGAGAAAGTAGAGCTATATTGAGTGATAGAGCTGCGTTCTGCCTTACCTGCTCCATTTTGTTTTCTGTTTTAAGAAATCTTGGCCTGGTCATTTTATTCTGTATGAGAGACACTTAAATTAATTCACATGCTTTTTCATTGGTTAATTTGAATTGTCTCCTGAGTGATATTTAAGGGCAGAGTGAAATTCTAGGTCTTTGTCTTTGTCTGAAAGGTTTCAAGCTTGCATAAGGTATAGAACTCCTGGTGATTCCCTGATATGGTTTCCAACCCACCCTTCTGTTTTTTGGTCTTTTTTTTAAGCCTGGTGATTTTCACCTTCCTACCCCTACTGTAAATTGAGCTTAATAAGCTTGTCCCTTTCTTCACTGCTACTAATATTTTGAATTGTTTGTTTTATTTGCCTTTCTTTGTGCATGTATCACAAAAGTGCATTTTGCATCTTATTTTCTGTTGTACTGATTCACTTCATCTGAATTCATTATCTAGCTAGCTAGCTGTTGGATAAGGTAGTATATTTTTACACTCTAGGAAGCACTTGTTTTCTCATCAACATCAGTAGATTTTCTTTCTAGTACACTGGGAAGTAGACTGGTCTCTCTGGGTTGAGGAAGCACTTGAGATTTCTGCATGTAGTTTTATTGGCTGGAGAGCTTATTAATCAGTTTATCTTGTTTTTCGTGCCTTTAAATTCTGTACAATTGAGTGGCCCTTTGCTCATTTATACAGAACAAAGAATTTTATTGAATAATCACACTTTTATGGACTGTTTAAGGTGCACTGCTTTATTCCTATCCTTACATTTTTTTGTGTAGTGCTTCTCTCCAGACACTCCCATACTGTGCTTTTAGATTAGGACTGGGATTATTTGTTTAGTGGCTGTAGGTGTTTACCCGGTCTTTCTGAGCTGGGAAACCCACAAAAGGGCTCCAACTATTTTTTTCTTTGCACTTCTCTTATATATTGTGACTGTACTTCAGCAGTTTAAAAAAAATGTACTATCTGATGCTGCTTTGCACTGTATTTTACTACTGTATTTGTTGTACTTTGTATTTCATACAAAGTGCTGCTTTTACTGAATTTAGGAAAAGATCTGTTTCTGCTGTTTTATTCTATTGTTATTATTAATTCAAGAAATACTATGCTGCTTTTTACACTGTTGCTTATTTAATTTACAAAAAAAAATATTCTGCTTTTTTCTGTTGTTACGTTGCACTTCTGTTGGCCATGGTATGGACTGAATTCAGACTGGCTGAATTCAGTTCTGTTTGTAGATTAAGCACTAAAAATCAGGACATTTTTTTTTTGGAGAAGCCCCCCCCTGTACCCTTGTGACAGGAGCATACTGTAGGACTATCATAGGTTCATAGGTTCATAGGTAGGTACTAGGCTATTGGCCCAAGGGCCTAAAAAAGACTAGCCAACAAGGTTCCCCGGCTTAGGCCATCCAAGAAAGTTAATGTCCTGTGCCCCTGTCAAGCAGAGCCACAGAAGTGATCCCCAGGGTGTATTTCCCATTTCCCATCCATTCATCAAGATTTTTCTAGAAGAGTGCTAATGAGGAACTTTGCTTGACATAGATGGGTAGCTTGTTCCTGAGTATGGGAAGTCTCTGGGACAGGAATCTATCCCTCCAGCATGCCCTGTTTATTGTGGTGACAAGATTTAGGTCCCTAGAGAGTGTAGCTCGGAGGGATTGGGATTTCTTTTGGTGTAGCATGTCCAACAGCTCTGGGATTGACATAGCTTTATATGTTAGGCAGAGATCTCCTCAGAGTAGGCGATATGCTACAGAGTAAAACTGGAGGTTTTTGAGATGGTCAGTGTAAGGCATCTGTTTGAGGCCAGTAATCCTCTTTGTGAGGTACTTCTGTGGCCTTTCCAGATGCTGCAGATGTCTTGTGAAGTACATTCCAAAAGGGGCGTTGTACTCTATAATGGGTCTAATGAGTGCTGAGTAGAGGGGAACAATGATCTCTTTTTATTCCTGGATGAGAACCCTTTTGTGATTAGGTGTGCCACATAGAAGGATTTCCTGACTACTGTGGCAATGTGATTATCAAAGGAGAGACTACTGTCCACCTGGGTCCCAAGGTTTCTTATCACACATTTGTCTTTAAGTAGACTACCGGCTATGTGGTAGTTCATGGGTACAGAGATTTTACCAAAGTGGACGACAATGCACTTTTTGGCATTTATCTTGAGGCCATGCCTCTGACACCAGGCATCTGTCTCAGTGAGGCCCTTCTGTAGGATGTCCACATCATTTGGGGACTCTACTATGGCTCCTAGTTTGCAGTCATCTGTGAACTTCATTAGCCAGAGGCCTTCTGTGTTAGCCTGTACTTCAGAGGAGTAGATACCAAACAGGAGAGGTCCCAGGACTGAACCCTGTGGTACTCCACTTGTCACTGGTTTAAAGTCAGATTTGGAGTCTGCAACTTTTATAGTGTGGGTTCTGTCAGTGAGCCAGTTGGCAACCCATCTTGTGACATAGGGATTTATACCTAGTTTAGTGAGTTTAGCTATAATTCCAGAATGGGGGATGGTGTCAAAAGCCTTGGCAAGGTCAAGATACGCTGTGTGAACCACCTTACCCTTGTCTACAGCTTTGGTGACTGCCTCAAAGAAGTCAATCAAGTTCAGAAGGCATGATCTGCCTTTCACAAACCCGAACTGGGTAGGGTCCAGAGTTTGGAGGTTACCAATGTCTTTGTTTATGAGTTCCGTGATGATACGTTCCATGGCCTTGCAGACCAGGCTCGTCAGGCTAATAAGGTGATAGTTCCTAGGATCAGTGGTGGCTCCCCCTTTGTGGAATGGGATAACTGTTTCTGTGCATCATTCAGTTGGCACAAAGCCTGACGTGAGACTATGATTGAACATGCTGCTTAGGTGGGGAGACAGTTCATTCTGAAGTTCATGTAAAACGCAGCCTGGGATGTTGTCCTGTCCCACGGATGCTGTGTTTTTGGTTTTAGAGAGGGCAGCTTTTACCTGCGTATATGTGATTACAGGGACTCTGTATTCTTCCTGTACAGATATGGGCCCTTTAGGGGGTGAGAGAGGGGTAAAGTTAGCACTGAACTTATCTGCCAAGATGTTGGCAATATCAGTTGGTTCTGTAATTTTCGTGCCATTGTGCTGTATCTAATTGAAGGTTACTGGTTCAGTGCTCAGTTTGAGCTATTTCATTGGTGCAGGGCACAGTTTGAGATTTTTCATTAGTTTCTGTGTATTAGCTGCTTTGCTTTTGCTTGAGTGTAACACACCATCATGCACCACCATGCAGAGGGGCTAACTCTTCTCTTGTTGGTTATAGACGCAAAAGCCCCAATAGAAGTATTTCCCTTAAAAGTGGCTGCTGTCTAGCAGAGCTGTTCTTGAATAGCTCAGCTGTTCAGTGATCCACCCAGCAGAGATTTTACTTCTTACCTATCAATATCAGACCCTATAGACCTCCTACTGTATACCACATAAGTTAGTCACCCTAAAATAGCTCCCTGTCTGATAACCCCATCTTTTTCTCCTTATCTGCTGAGATACCAGGAACAAACCTTGCATTATGGACTGTCAGTTTCCCCTCTGTTTCTCCTGCCAGCCTGGTGGACATGTTTTTATTTTGAGGCAGTGTAGCAAATGCCTCATGTACACTGACAACCCCTTACTCCTAAATCACTGAAGTACAGTTTGTGAGACTCTCGATGCTCCTACACTAAAAATCTTGAATTACTGTTCTCTCGCACCTAGAATAGCAACACTATACAGGTTGTCAACTCACACACTGTGATTCCTATTTGTAATTTGCACTCAAAAACATAAACCTTCATATGCAGAGGTACTCTCCAGAAACCTATCTAAACAACAGAGACCTCCAAATCACAAACATGCTGCACCTAACACCATACCCAAAGCACCCACTACACATAAAAACACTAGCACCTGTGTCTCGCCAAATAAGCCCTTAAGGCAATGTATAACTATTTCAAATGTTTTAGTTATAGGTGACTCTATAGTGAGACATACAGATACCCCACTCACCAGGTTGAACAAGGAGAAGGTTACGGTCAGCTGCCTGTCTGGTGCAAGGATTCACCAGATCACATATTCAGTCAAGCCTCGCAACAAGTACTGTTATGACTCAATCATAATTCATGTTGGTGTGAACGACTTGAGACATACCTCTATGGACTATATGAAGAGGGACATGACTGAGCTCCTTAATGTATATCCCAGGAGGATATGTCCCTAGCTTTGAGCAGCATTTTGCCCTCACCTAGGATGATACTGCAATATAAACAGGAAATGACTGACTTCAATAATTGGCTTAGTTTCTGGTGTCATTCTAAGGGGATCCAGTTCCTGTCAGCTTGAGATGACATGGTGGATAGACCACCCTGTTTTGCCAGAGATGGTCTTCACCTGACATCTCTAGGCTATTGTTGCTGGCTAAGGCACGTGCCTCCCCCATAATGCCTTTTTTAGGCAAGGTCACAACAACAAAATTCCTGACGTGAAAATATCAAACACAAAGAAACTAAGGGTCATGCCACTAAATGCTAGGAGTTTAAATCAGAAACTGCACTCCCTCTGAAGCACTCCTCTTCCTGGAAGATGTTGACATCTGTGCAGTTACAGAAACCTGTCTCAAGGCTGCAGAAATTACCCCAGCCTTGCAAAGCTACAATGCCTTTCACACTTATAGAATGCAAATGGAAGGTGTGAAAACCAAAGGAGGTGGGAGTATCTATCTTCATTTAAGATAATTACACCTCCAGACTGATTAGAAGAGAAAACTTTATGGAACTGCTCCAATTCCAAATTACCATGGATAAGATCCCCCTTCAGGTCATTGTCAGTTACAGGTCACCTTCCATGAACCAAGATGCCCACACAGCTTATTTAAACTTACTTGGGACAATTAAGGTACAAGCTAACACCCTAGTCATGGGTGACTTCAATTATCCTTCCATTAATTGTGAAACTTATATGAGCCCAAACTCACATGCACAAAAGTTCCTGGACTTTGTTAACTCAAATTTCCTGGAACAAATAGTGCACCACCCCACAAGGGGCTGCAATATTCTAGACCTGGTCCTCACCAATATGAGTGACCAATGCAGTGTCTCAAGTTTAGAGCCTGCACTGGTTAAATCTGACCATAAATCAGTCATTTTTAAAGTAACAATAGCACCAGAACTCCCCATAGGAGAAGTCAGGCTAAAAAACTTCACCAAACCTAACTATACCCTACTAAGGGAAGGCATAGTCTACTTCCAAGCTCCAGTTTCCACAAATGGCACTGATGGCTGTACACTGATGTCCTGTATAAACATCTGCACAAATGTATAGACACAGTCATGCCAGATAGGATTAAAGCAAGCTCCTCAAGAAAAAAACAAGCCATCCTGCTGGACGTCCAGCATTAACAAATTATACAATAAGTGAAAGACGCTGCTGTCTAAAAATAGAAAACAGACCCCAGAACTGGAAGAACACGCTCTTCAGACTAAACAAGCAAATAAGACAACTCATAAAATCTTCAAAGAGCAACTATGAGAAAATTTTGCAACCACAGCCAAGGATAACCATAAACCTTTCTTCAGCGATGTCAGCAGTCTAAAATGTAGGACTCAGATGTATGCTGAACTAATTGTGGATGGCCGAACTAATTGTGGATGGCATCTCACACACACGCACACACTGATCCTGTGGAAATTGCAAATCTGCTAGCAGACAGATTTGGAGAAAATGTACCCCTTCTATCCCCCCAGCATACCGCAAACCATGTTTTCATGATCTCCTCCTCCCTGCATCTCCAAAGAGCAAGTCATCAATGCTCTCTCCAAGGCTAAGAACACAGCCTCCATGGGACCATTTGGTATTCAGGGCTGTGTTCTTAATGTTCTAAAACAAGATCTAGTTACTCCATTAGGCACTCTATTCAACCACAGCCTGAGTACTGGCTTTGTCCTTACTGAATAGAAAACACCGACTGTTATCCCACTCTACAAGGCAGCTCGGCAGCAGACCCGGGTAACTATAGACCCATAAGTTTAACCAGACTCATCTGTAAGGCAATGAAAAAAATCATCATGGACCTTATAAATAAGGATATAGATGACCTCTAAACCCTGGTTCTGTCCCAGTTCAGTTTTGCCAAGGGCAGGTCATGCTTGCTAAGCCTAGTGGACTTCTTTGAGAACATGACCAGAGAAACAGATGAGGTCAAAGCCATGCACACAGACTATCTTAACTTGGCCAAGACCTTTAATACTATCCCACATTTGGGCATCATTGACAAACTAACCCAGTGGAATATCAACCCCTATGTTGTCAGGTAGGTTGAAAACTGTCTCACAGATTGACAACACTTAGTCAAAATGGGAGGTTTTATCTCTACCAGCACAAGGGTCAGTGCTGAGCACCCTCTTGTTTGGCATGTACTTCTTAGAAGTCTATGCCAAAACAGAAGGACTGTGGTTAACCAAGTTTGCAGATGACTGCAAATTATGTGCTATCATTGAATCCCCTAGCGATGTCAGAGTACTTCAAAAGGGGCTTACACGGGCCAGTAATTGGTGCCAAAGCCATGGTCTTAAACTAAATGGTAAAAAATACATCATCATTCCCTTCAGTAAAAACAATGTGTCTGATGACTATAAAATAAACAATAATACCCTAGGTATGCATTTAGTAGTGAAATACCTGGGAACGCAAGTTGACTGTGACCTCAACTTTGACCACCATGTGTCTACTATGGTGTGGAAGGCATTCTGCATCACTCACCTGATTAGCAAAGGCATTGCCTCAAGACCAAAAGAGGTTATAACTCCCCTGTACTCATCCCTCATCAGGCCTATTATTGAATATAATGCTCCCTTTAGTATGTACCATGCCAGACACCTGCAGCAACTTGAGAGACCTAATAGATTTCTAACTAAGAAAATTCAGGGTCTCCAGCACATGCCTTATACAGACAGACTGAAGTGGCTGTCACTGTATTCAGTGGCATATAGACTACTTACAGGTGACCTATGTCTAGTTTACAGGACTATCTCTGACCCAAATCAAATGGAAATGCTGTACATCTGTAAGTTAAATGGGACTGGAGTCACCCGTTCTTGGGAACTCAGTCTAGTGTGTGACATAAACAGGATTTGCTGGAGAGACAGATACATCTTTTAGAGGTTGCCAGTTCTCTAGAATAGGCTTTCAATCCATATCAAGCAGAGCATCTCCATGACCCTGTTTAAGCACAACCTGGATGACTGGACAGGAAACCTTAAATTTCTGCCAGGGATTGCCCACACCACATGGAACACAGCCCTCCAGAACACACACCAGCACTGCCTTCACATAAAAACACAAACCACACACCCACCTTTGCAGAGGCTCTCAGTAAAAATCTACCCAAACAGCAGAAACTTCCAAGGCAGAAATACACTCAGCCACCACAACACAACACTAATCACGAGACACATAACTCTCCAAAACAGTGTGCCACTCAACCAAAGCCCCTAAGGCAAAACAGCATGCCCAACGCACTAGTCATAGGTGACTCGATAGTGAGACACACTGATGTCAAACTCACTAGGTTGAATAAGGAGATAGTAACAGCTGCCTGTCAGGTGCCAGGATCAGCTGTATAATGCACACACTCAGGTCCCTCAACAACAGGTACAAATATGACTCTGTCATTGTATATATGGGTGTGAATGACCTGAGGTGTACCTCCCTGGACTACATGAAAAGAGACATGGAGGAGCTCTTGGATTATGTAGCCTAGGTAGGTATAACATTAGCCCTGAGCAGCATCCTGCCTTCACCCAGAATGATATCACAGTACAAGCAGGAAATGATTGATTTCAACAATTGGCTAAGTTTCTGGTGTCATTCTAAGGGGATCCACTATCTGTCTGCCTAGGATGACATGATTGACAGACCTTGAGGCTTTGCCAGAGATTGCCTGCATCTGTGACCCCTGAGCTTCCGGATACTGGCCAAGGGTCTTGCCACCCCTATAGTGCCTTTTTTAGGCAGTTTTCCAAAGACCAAATTACCACTGTAACAGCTACAAACAAATGCACTCTGAGGGTCATGCTGCTCAATGCTAGAAGTCTAAATCTCAAAATGCACTCACTCCAAGCACTGTTTAAAGTGGAGAACATTGACATTTCTGCTGTAACAGAGATCTGTTTCAAGGCAGCAGAAAGCACCCATGCACTACCAGGCTATAACTTATATCACAACTTTCGGCCCCCAGAATTTGGACCAAAGCTTCAAAGGCAGTAGTGTTTCCATATTCATAAAGGATGCGCACACCTCCAGACTGGTAGCCCAACATAACGCATCAGAGATACTTCAGGTGCAGCTAACATTGGGTAAGACAGTGATTCAGGTCATAGCCTGCTATAGGTCCCCAACCATGTCTCAAGACTCACACTCCACATTCCTAAGCACCCTGGAGAATATTAGGGTCCAACCTAACATTCTCATATTGGGCAACTTCAACTACCCCTCCATTAACTGGGAAAACTAGTCATGTACCAATACACTTGCCCAACATTTCCTGGAATTCATTAATTTCAATGCCCTGCACCAGCTCGTTCTTACCCCCACTAGAGCTAACAACATCCTTGACCTGGTCATTACTAACATGGGCGACCTTTTCTCTACACCAATAGTCAACTCCACCCTAGTTAGATCCGACCACAAGCTAATCACCTTGGAAATCCACATCCCACCCACCCCCCTGCAAAGGTAACCACCATGAAAAACTTCTCCAAAGCTAACTTTGGGATCCTAAAAACAGAGGTGGCTAAATTCACGGCACCCATGCAAATGAAGAATAGTTGCATGACTGCCAAATCATACACCAATGCACTATATGAACACGTACACAAATGCATGGATCTCGCCATAGCCAATAGAACCAAGATGCTCTCATCCAAAAAAAGGAAGCCAGTCTAGTGGTTCCCTGCCATAAACAAACTCTACAACAGAAGGAAGAAACTGATGCGGAATAAGGTGAAGTCCCAAGACTGGAAAAACTATATCAGCCTCAACAAAAAGTTGAGATCCCTCATCAAATCCTCTAAAGCTAGCTGTGAAAACAGAATTGCAACAGATAGTAAAGACAACCACAAGGCCTTCTATAGTTATGTAAAGAATCTCCACGGCAATACCCAGATTTGCTTGAGCTACTGCACAATGGCACCTCCGATACCAAGCAAAACAGATGGCACCTCCGATACCAAGCAAAACAGATATTGCCAAAATACTGGCCGACAGATTCAGTACCAACTTTATCCGTCACCCCCCCCCCCCCCGCACACACAAAGGACCAATCACAATACCAGTAGATTGCCAGGCATCCAGTATTACTGCTGCACAGGTTAAAACAGCACTGTCCAAAGCCAAGAATACAGCTTCCATGGGACCTGACAATATCCATGGCTATGTTCTACATGAACTACAGAGTGAACTGGCACCTCACCTGTGTGCCCTGTTCAATCACAGTCTCACCTCAGGCTTTGTCCCTACTGAATGGTGTACTGCTACAGCCATCCCTCTCCACAAACGAGGAGTGACTACAGACCCTGGTAACTCTTGCCCCATTAGCCTGATGAGTCTGGTATGCAAAGCTATGGAACACATCATCATGGACCTAATAAACAAGGATATAGGGAATCTCCAAACTCTGGATCCCACACAGTTTGGTTTTGTGAAGGGTAGATCATGCTGCTCAACTTGGTCAACTTCTTTGAGTCAGTCACCAGAGCTGTGGATGAAGGCAAGGTGGTTCATACAGCCTACCTTGATCTGGCCAAGGCCTTTGATACCATTCCCCACTCAGGAATCAAAGAAAAACTCACTAAGCTAGGCATCAACCCCTATATCACTAGGTGAGTTGCAAACTGGCTCAGAGATAGAACCCAGAGTGTTAAAGTAGCTGACTCCAAGTCAGACTGCTGACTAGTCATGAGTGGAGTCCCACAGGGTTTGGTCCTGGGTCCTCTCCTGTTTAGTATCTACTTCTCTGAAGTCCAGGCCAACACAAAAGGGACTCGGGCTGACAAAGTTTGCAGATGGTTGCAAGTTGGGAGCTATTATTAACTTCCCAAGTGATGTTAACATCATACAGAATGGCCTCACTGAAACCAACGACTGGTGTCAAAACCATGGCCTTAAGCTCAATGTCAAAAAATGTGTCATCATCCCCTTTGGGAAAAACCCAGTTCACATGACTTACCACATCAATGGTACTACACTGAACACAGAAGGTGTTATAAGACATCTTGGAACACAGGTTGACAGCAACCTCTGTTTTGATCACCACATTGCCACTGTGGTCAGAAAGTCCTTCTATGTGGCACATCTCATTACTAAGGGTTTTGCATCCAGGAAGAAAGAGGTCATTGTCTCCCTCTACTCTTCCCTCATTAGGCAAGGTATCAAGTACAATGCCCCATTTGGCATGTACCTCATTAGATACCTTCTACAACTGGAGAAGCTACTTGCCCTATATGGACAGACTCAAAAAACTCCAACCATTCTCTGTCTCATATCGTCTACTTAGAGGCGATCTCTGCTTAACTTACAAAGCCATGACTGACCCAGCTCTGTTAGAAATGCTACATCTAAAGAGATCCCAATCCCTCCACACCACATGCTCCAGAGGCCTCAACCTCATTACCACAATCAACAGAACGTACTGGAGGGACAGATTCATAACCCAGAGACTGCTCATGCTATGGAATAGACTTCCTATACATGTCAAGCAGAGCACCTCGCTGACCCTCTTCAAAAGAAATCTTGATGAGTGGATGGGAAATAGAAAATTCACCCCAGGGATAACTCCAGTGGCTCTACTCAACAGAGGCACTGGGAACTAATATTGGGTGGCACAATGCCAGGGTAATCCTAAGGCTAGGCTTGTAAAGGCCCCAGGTCCATTAGCCTAGTACACACCTATGAACCTATGTACATCTGTTATTCACCATCAATACAACTAGAAATTATACATATTGTCTTAAAATGTTGCTCCTCATTTAGTATGAAGCTGCCTTCTGACAGTTCAGTACTATTACTAAATACTGATAAGTACTGGATCAGTTATAAACATTGTCTAATAGACTAAATGCATCCTAATATTCTTGACTAGGATAGCAACATCGAAACATCATATATTTTTGAACAGGAACTCAAAATACTATACTTACTTGAGCAGTAAGTTTACATTTCTGGGCTCTTAGAGCCTAAGTACAGCCTATCCTAGGCTGCTGTAGCATGATGTTCCCATGTAGCTCATGCAAACAATGTAGGTTTATCCACAAAGGATCAAATGTAGGTTTCCCAAGAACTACTGGCTGTGAGGGCATGCTTAACTGTGGAAGTAGAGGTGTGATTTATGTCATAGATTATTTATCTTGGGAAGCATTTCACAAAGTGCCAACTCAGGGATATAATTTATCAATTTAACTATAGTATTAAGTACAAAGACAATGCAGATATGCTTTTTAAGAATGCGCAGGTTTGCAATAACTTTAAGAAAATGTGTCTATTTTATTCTTCAGAGAGAGTTCTACCTGCCCCTAGAGGAGGTGACTGTGAAAATCAAATAGAAGTCTGTGAAATGTTTTGGCAGGTGAGGCTGAATGCAGCCCAGAAGTCTGGTTTGAATGAAAATATTTCAATTTAACTGTTTTTCTTTTTTTCCAAAGGAACAGGCATCTAAATTATGATATTGTTTTAATGCTATGTTTAATTGAGCAAGTGTTTTTATTTCTCTCTTCAATTTATGGTTTATATAACATCTTTTTAAAAATTTGTTTGTGTTAGTGATTACATGATTTGCATCACGATTGAGTTTTCTTTAAATAGTGGTTGACTGATTATATTTTTATTCTGATGAGGCCTTGCTACTATAGAGATGAAAGTGCTGAATCCTAGATTAAAACTTTTGGAGAAGACATTGACTTTAAATTCCTTCTTTTGATTATCAGTTTATGGCTCTGCTCTTAGAAAGAGAAAACCATGACATGTTGTAATGAGGTATATGAATTCTGCACTGAAGCACATCTTCATGCATATTATGAAGACAAACAAGCATGGAAATAAACTCTAAGTGAACAGACTGACCCAGGGGTTCAACACAGCTTACACAGAGTGTAAGAATAGTGCAGCTACTCCTGCACGGAATATGTCCGCCGAGCAATCCAGTAAACAAGCCTGGGGACATGCACGAGCCTGCTAACACTATTCTGCCATGGACATGACTGGATTATGCTAATGGCCTCATTTGCTGATGAAAAACATGCAAATGAGGTAAATTAGTGATTCAGTAAGCAGGTAGGCATCCATGACAGAATAGTGTAGCTTGCAGAAATGTATTCGGCTAGTAGCCAAATACATTTCTGCAAAAGTCAAAACGGAGGCATGACAGCTCAAAGTAAAGCATGTATTACAATCCTTAGGGATGTCTATGGCCATTGGCATGGAAAAATGTTTCAAAATTATAAAAATCAAAGTTTTTTTTTTTTTTTGGCTGATATCAGCCGTTTAAGCCTAGGGCAGCGGTGTGCAAACACGATCGTGCCGAAAATAAAAAAAATAAATGTGAAAAGACAATTTTAAGTGAAATCTCCATTTTGCCATAATAGTATATGGCATGCAGAATCAAAACAATAACAGGGAACAGTGGTTGCTAAGGAGAAAGGCTCTGGTGTAGTGCTGTAACTAGAGACTAAGGAAGTGGGGTATGCTAATAAGGGAAACTTACTGAGTCACAGGAAAGAGACAAGTGCCAAACTGCACCTAACCATGTAGGAGCTATAAGGCAGTGGTGTAAGCAGCTGACATGAAAGGGGGGGTGTCATGCTTGGTGTAAGCACATTGGAGCTCCACGTCTCACATTTGAGCTTAGCTAAGCACAGCTAAGCAACGGGGTGTGTCTGAGGCTGTATTGACTTATTCCATGAAATGAAGAGCATGTCCATGTCCAGGGGAGGGCTATTTCTCTTTGGTTACCTTACCTAAATGGGTTTGCATGGCAAGCACCGGGTCTAGAACAACAAAAAAAAAAACCGGAAATAGCAGCACTCTTTACATTTGGCCAATGGGTTTGCACGGCTTGCCTTAGGGCTTAAAAGGGGAGGAAATGTGAAGAAAAAAAAGGCAAATAGCACAATAAAAGCAATCAAGTACAAATAAAATAGCAAGCAGGTAGAATGTATCATAGCCTGCCAATCATACAGGCAGCATTTGTAGCACAACAGTATAATCTATGCAAACACCTTTCAGTTTGGTTTTCTCACAAACCTTGCACCATTAGTGTAAACATGCAGGGGAATTTTAACTCCAAAAATGTTAGGGGCTGCCATTGCTTTGCTCTATCAGTGCGTGCCAGAGGATGAGGGCAGTGATGAGGATAATGCTGACAACCACCCGAGACTGAGGAGAAGAGTGTTCAGATCCAGGGTAACCTACCAGGGGCTACATGATCTGGAGATAGTAGGGCACTACAGGGTGGACAGAGACATACTTCAGTAAATCATCAAGCTGTGCCAGCCTCAATTCAGACCTAGAACCAACAGAGGGGAACCCATCCCTGTGGATACCAAGGTATGCGTAGCCTTAAGAATACTAGCTACAGGTACTTTCCAAAGACCTTCTGGGGATATCATGGGAGTCTCACAGCCATCTGCATCTAGGGTACTCCACCAATTCCTGGATGCCATGCTACCACATGCCGGTGAGCACATTTACTTCCCCAGCACCCGGGAGGAGTTGACCAGCAATATGCGCCTCTTCCACCATGTAGCAGAATACCCGGAGGTATTGGGTGCCATAGACTGCATGCACACCCTCATTCAAACACCACCTGGTGAGGAGGGTAGGGCCTACATAAACTGCAAGGGCTTTGTCCCCAACTCCATCAACTGACAGGTCATGTGCAATGCCCAGGGCATTATCATGAATGTGCTTGCTGGCAGCCCTGGAAGCTATCACAACTTCCACATCTGGCATTCCTCACAGCTGTATCAGGGATTTGCCAGTGAGGGACATCCCATATGGCCATCTGTTGGGGGATGCTGGTTATGCATTGGAACCTTGGATGAAGACACCCATGAGAAATGCACACACACACACACACACACACACACACACACACACACACACACACACACACACACACACACACACACACACACACACTCAAGAATGCCAAATGAGGCACACGCACAAACCAGGATCATTATAGAGTGTGTGTTCAGGATGCTCAAATCATGGTTCCACTGCCTTGACATATCTGGTGGAGCCTTGCAGTACTCTCCAGCCACATGTGCACACATGTTCATAGTATGTGCCATGCTACACAATATGATCCTGTGGAAACAGCTGCAACAGGAACAGCACAGGGAAGGGCCACACAGCCCCCCACTTTTGCCAAGGTCCAGACATGCACAGAGGGACTCAAAGGAGGAACCCCCCTGATCCAGCAACTGTAGGCAGATGGAGGCATGCTCAGTATGGCCTGGCCTTGGCAAAAAGGCAAATCATAGCACACACACACTGACATTGTAGGAACTCAGGGACTGACACCTTTCTCTGACTCACACACACACAGTAAAAATGGATGCAACACACATCACACTATCTGTAACATACCAAGCATAGGTAGTGTACGGCATGCATCTGACAGAGTCAGCCCTCACCCACCATCTCGACAACTGCTTCAGGCACAAGGTAAGTCAGTGTTCTAAACAATAAATGAATGGAGTAGTATGTTCTGGTAGCATATCTATGGTATCGCTGCATGCATGCAAGGGAATGGGGTGGCCTACTGGGGTAACAGCAGGCAACTGGCAGCTGTGTGGGACACCAGGAAATGTCTACCCAATACTGGCTTCCCCACACTATATAGTATTATCCAAGGTGACAAATCCCACTGCAGTATTATGTCTGGGGCCAACTAAGGGGGGGGGGGTCATGGGTCACATGCATGGATGTCAATGTGGGGATCCCATACTCACACCTCAGACCCACCCAGCAAGTCAGCCATAGAAAACCATAAAGGAATGTCTGGCAAAGGCCCACAAATGGTGACAATGATGGAATACCCCCCTAAGACTTACACAGTGATATCACAGCAGGCTTTGTTGTTGCAGTAAGGCTCTGAAGTGTAAAATGTCTGAAACTCAATTGTATGCCATTACAATCTAACCTGTGGTCTCCAGTGATATGCCTCTATTCTCCAAGGCAGGGCACAATACTATGCTAAATGGAACCAAAATGTAAAAGCAATATCAGCACAGTATGTGCAAATGTGCACTGCTGACAGGTGTGCCCCCCACATATACCCATAGAAATGTAAGTATATAGGGTAACAGCAGCAGAGCACACATTGCCAGGGCTGTCCCAATGAACATGATAACCAGTTGCATATCCACAATATGCAAGGGTCAATGATCTATGTATATGGATGAGAAATACTATCAGGATGTGGCCAGCACTTACTCCCGGCTGTTGTGTCTTAGTGGCCTAGGTACAGTACTATGGTAGATAGGGCCATGTTCCAAGATTCACAGTGCCAACTGTTTTGCATGTCAGCTACACCTACGGTTGGAGTTGTACACACTGTCCACATGTTATTATCCAATAATCCTGGCAAGCTGGACAGGTGATGTACAGGGGTCCACACATATGAACAGTAAACAGGTCGGAGTAACCTACACAGTGCCTAGCATACCTCCCAGCTGTACAGACCTGTTGCAGAATGTACAAAAGTTTTTATCATATTTGTGGTGTCACTGGCCAACAACCATACCCCTGAAATGGCAGTTTGTCACAGAAGGAACACAAGTATGCCTTCTATATCTGTTCTGCTTGTCCTAACATTGCATTCGCCTGCAAAGTATTTGCAAAACAAGAATTTCATGTAAAAACATCAATGACAGACAGTGGAGATGCAGATCTCACACTCAGAACAGAAAGCAAACAAGTAACAAACTGGTCCCCCAACTGTCTATGTATGGCAGAACAGTATCAACACCCTGTCCCTATGTGTGAGCCTTCGTCTAACTGTCATATGTGGGTCTGTCCAGATGTCAGAGTCAGTGACACTTTGACAGATAGGCCAACATGTAGCTGCATAATACCATAGTAACACAAACTCTGTGGACTCCAGCCGATGCAGTGGTGCAATGATGGACAACCTGTCAAATAGGTATTCTCAGAGGTATGTAGTCCACAACCTTGTGTGTGATGTTACAGCATGTACCATGCTCACACCAGAATTACAAATACGTAGCAGCCACCATGGGCAAAGCCTGTGACTGGACTACAGAAGGATAAAAGAAGGGGGAACCACTGGCCAGAAAAATGGAGAATGTGCACAACAGAGCACATTTTATAGTATCACAGGTGCCCTGCAATGTATGGAGTCAGAAAGCATCACCTGCAAATACACAATACACACCCACATAAGTTAAGGTCCACAACAAATTAAACCCCAAGTAAAGGACACCCCAGAGGCAAAAACATATGAGAACTTCCCTAACCTACACACCACAGACCATGCATAATCCACACATCAGGGTCCTGCAAACACTAAGGGCTTACCATACACACAACATAGTACTCATAGAAGACTCCACTGTGAGACACACAGATGTGCCACACACCAGGCAGGATAAGCAGAAAGTCATGATTACTTGTTTTGCAGGTGCCATAATCTGCCATATTACACATGCACTCAAGTCACCCCACAACAGGTACAGGTATCACAATAGCCTGGTCCATGGTGGTGTGAATGATGTCAGACATATCTCACAGACTATAGAAAGGCAGACATGATGCAGCATGCTGAATATGTGTCCCACACAGGTATGTCCCTAGACATAAGCAGCATCCTGCTGTCACCCAGAATGATGGATCAATATGAACAGAGAAAGTGATTGTCAGTAACACCTGACTCACTTACCATTGTCACTCCAGGGGGATCCACTGCCTGGCAGCCTGGGAACATATGAGTGACAGAACGCACTGCCTTGCTATAGATGGCCTGCAGCAGTCTCACATGGCCTACAGGCCTCTGGCAAAAGCCCATGCCTCACCCATAGTGCCATTGTAGGGAATGTCATGGGGTTCATACTACCAACATAAGACAGTCAACAAAATGCTAATGAAAGGCCATGCCAATAAATGCTAGTAGTATATCTCTCAGCCTCGTAGAGCCAGAAGTTTGTACAAAGCTATACATAATGCTGGGATAAAGGCCCAACTATAGGGACACTTTTGAAATAATGGTCTCATAATGTTAGAAAGGTGATAGAATAACAGAGGGGGGGGTGTAGTAGCATGGATGTCATGAAGGGTGTGAAGTCTGAAACTCAGATGTACGGTCATCATTCCCTGACTGCAATCCTGAGAGTGATTTGCAAGAAACTTGCTAGAAAAACACAATGTCAAGGGAAATTAACCTGATATATGAGGTATGAATCTGGATAATCTGTGAGAATCTGTATAGTTGAGAGGTATGGCCACACCAGAATATGACCTTCCAGGTAAGAAGAATACCGCAGAACCTTGAGATCCCCAACCAGGAGATCACCAAGGTGCTGGACCTTTTACACAGCTTCATCAGTCAATCGGCTGTAGCGACACCTCCCAACTGGCCGAAATGTGCAATAATATGTAGCCTTTGCCTGTGCATTGACCATCTAGTATTTTTCTGGTAAATAACTGTGGTGATCCATTGATATCTGTCAGTAGGTAATGACACAATACATTACAGTGTCAAATGTTAAATAAGTTAGAATATGTCTGCTAAAACAAATCCTGTAGCTCTGGAAACTTATACATTAATAAGAGCAATAGTGACAGTATCCCCCTATGTTTGGGAAATGTTTCCCAATATTGGCAGCCTATCTCCAGATATCTTGCACAAACAGGTTGCAAGGTATGGCTGTTGCACACAACACCCCGGACTGGAGTTGCAACTATTCCTGGAATGGATTCCCACATGTACTATAGAGGGTCATACTGGGCATGCTCCTACACATAGAGAAATAAGGCCCATGTCTGACACCACATCGGACTATATATATCTGTAGTGTGCAGATGCATTTGCATACACACAGCTATGTACACCTGTCTCCAGACACACACCCATCAGACAGGATTATCCACAGCCAGCTGTAGGTGGCCCATATGTGGTATATATGCATCTGTTGCATGTGATACACACACACACATATATATATGAGCAACATATGACAATATGTCAAGCATACACACACATATACATGGGGAAGAGAGAGACAATGATATGCTAAGACACACAGGCAGACACACACACTGATTGGGTCATACGCAGGGATACCCTGAATGGCAGAGAGTGATGTCCTGTTACAGGCAGTTGCATACCAGTTGCAACCACTGGCACATGCCAGCATGAAGATGAGATTCATTGTCTGATGGTACTGAGGTGGGGGTTGTAATATCACATCACCTACCTTTGTGTGTGTGTGTGTGTGTGTGTGTGTGTGTGTGTGTGTGTGTGTGTGTGTCTCTCTCTCTCTGTAGGTCTAAGTATTATGTTGCCTTACCCACCCAGTACACTTCCCATTGCCCTACTTTACAAGATCTGCTGATGACATTCACAGTAGAAGTACCTGTGGACTGGCCCCGGCCCTATAAGCTCTGTGGTGCATGCGATAACTGCGTAACACTGTAGTGCAAATAACTAGTTAGGTAGGGGTTCTAATTTCAATCCTGGTGTAAGCATCTGTGTGTGTGTTTATAGATTGCAGATTTTGAGCCCAGTACACTTCCAGTTGCCCTACTTTAGCAGTCCTGCTGATGTCAGTCACCTTAGAAGTACTTTTGGGCAACCTCAGACCTATAAGCTCTGTGGAGTGTGAGATAACTGTGTAACACTATAGTACAAATAACTAGTTAGGTAGGGGTTCTAATCTCAGTCCTAGCAAATGTAAAAGTGTGTTTGTTCGTGCGTTTGTCTGCTTGTAGCTTACAAATTTTGAGCCCAGCCACACCCAGTCCACTTCCCATTGCCCTACTTTAGCAGTCCTGCCGATTTTAGTCACCTTCGAAGTACCTTTGGGCAACCCCAGCCCTATAAGCTCTGTGGCTCATGCGATAACTACGTAACACTATAGTGCAAATACCTAGTTGGGTAAGGGTTCTAATCTCAGTCCTGCCAAATGTCTGTGTATGTGAGAATAGTAGTGTGTGTGTGTGTGTGTGTGTGTGTGTGTGTGTGTGTGTGTGTGTGTGTGTGTGTGTGTGTGTGTGTGTGTGTGTGTGTGTGTGTGTGTGTGTATGTGTGTGTGTGTAGGTGTATGCATTAGTGTGTATAACAGTGTTTGTGAGTGTATAAACATGTGGGTGAAAGTAGTTTGTGGCCCTTCTCACCCAGTACACCTCCCATTGCCATACATTACCAGGGCTCATGATGTTATTCACTTTACAGGTACCTTGGGGCACTCTTCACCCTACAAGCCCCATGGTGTGTGTGGTACCAGCATAACACTATTGTACAAATAACTAGATAGGTAGGGGATCTAATATGAGTCCTGCCAAATGTGAGTGTGTGTGTGTGTGTGTGTGTGTGTGTGTGTGTGTGTGTGTGTGTGTGTGTGTGTGTGTGTGCGTGTGTGTGTGTGTGTGTGTGTGTGAGACTGTTTGTAAGTGTGTATAGTTGTTGGATACAGCATTTTCAGGCCTTACTCTCCCAGTACACAGCCCATTTCCATACTTTACAAGGGCTAGTGATGTTGTTCACCTTAGAAGAACCATAGTACACTCTTCATCCTATAAGTTCTGTGGCACGTGCAATAAATGCATAACACTGTAGTAGCAATAACAAGATAGGGGTTCTAATTTCAGTCCTGACAAGTGTGTGTGTGTGAGTGGGTGTGTGCGTGCGTGTGTGTGTGTGTGTGTGTGTGTGTGTGTGTGTGTGTGTGTGTGTGTGTGTATGTGTGTGCGAGAACTGTATCCTGTGTATGTGTTTGAGTGAAAACAATATCCATTAGGGGGTTTACATTTTTAGGCCATGGTACTCCCAGTACACATCCCAAGGTCCACTTTACAAGGCCCACTGTCTTCATCAACTGTAGAGGTATCTATTGACACTCTTCAGCCCAATAAACCCCATGCCACATGCAGGAACTATGTAACAGTATAGACTGACTAACAAGATATGAGGGGCTGGTAATCTCAGTTATGGTAAATGTGTGCATGACTGTATTTGTGTTTGTAAGTGTGTATAACTGTAGGTTAAAGTATTTTGAGTCCATTCTCACCTAGTGCATCTCCCATTGCCATACTTTACGAGGCCTGGTGATGTTGCCCACCTTAGAATTACCTTGGGACACTCTTCACCCTGTAAGCTTCGTGGTTTGTGCAATAAATGCATAACACCATAATAGCAATAACTGCATAGATAGGGGTTCTATTTTCAGTCCTGGCAAATGTCTATGTGAGTATATCCGTGTTTGTAAGTGTGTATAACTGTAGGTTGAAGTATGTTGTGTCCATTCTCACCCAGTACACCTCCCATTGCCATAGGTTACAAGGCCTGGTGATGTTCCTCACCTTAACAGAACCTTGGGACATCCTTCACCCCATAAGCTCTGTGGCGTGTGCGATAAATGCATAACACTGTAGTAGCAATAACTAGATAATAGAGTTTCTTATCTCAGTCCTGGCAAATGTGTGTGTGAGAACATTATCCTCTGTATGTTTGAGTGAGGGCTATATCCATTGGGTGGTCATAGTTTACAATTTTAGGCCATGGTACTCCCAGTACATGTCCTGAGGTCCATTTTATGAAGCGCACTGTTTACATGTACCATAGAGGTATCTGTAGGCACTCTTCAGCCCTATAAACCCCGTGCCATGTGCAACAGCTGTGTAACAGTATGGAATGAATAACATGATAGGCAGGGCTTCTAATTTCATTACTGGCACATGTATGTGTGTGCATTGGTGTGTATAGCAGTGTTTGTGAGTGCGTAAACTCATAGGTGACAGTATTATGCGTATTGTGAGTCCTTTCCCACCCAGTACACCCCCATTGCCATACCACACAAGGGCACATGATGTTATACACTTTACAGGTACCCTGGAGCACTCATCACACTATTAGTTCCATGCCACCTGCGATAACCACATTACACTGTACAACCACTAACTAGATGGGTAGGGGTTCCAAACCCAACACTGGCAACTGTGGTCCTGTGAGTGTGTGTGTGTGTGTGTGTGTGTGTGTGTGTGTGTGTGTGTGTGTGTGTGTGTGTGTGTGTGTGTGTGTGTCTTTGTGTGACTGTGTGTGTGGAAACAGTATTCGCTGTGTGTTTCATCGATACAATATGCTCTGGGGGTGCGGGTTTTACCAATCTGAGGTGTGTTCCACCAACTAAACTTACAATGGTCCACATTACAAGAGCTGCTGATGTCAACCAACATAGACTTACCTGTATAAAGCCCTCAGCCCTATAAGCTCTGTAGCACATGAAATAACTGTTACACAAACCTGGTAAATGTGTACATATACAGCTGTACCTCGGCTATGACACGGTTGATGTGTTACCTCTCTGCCATACCACTTGTTGGCAATTTCTGCAAGGCCACATCCTGCTGGAACACAGAGACCTAGAACACAAACAGAATACAGCATGTGAGACTACATTCAGTCAGCATTACCAACACCAATAATGCATCATGGCTGAAAAGGTACTCACACTCTGAAGTGTACCCATTACAAATGCCAGATGACAGCACCTTACACAGCATGACATAGCTAACTGTACTTAATTCACCCTATGCAACAAGACCATATTAGCATGTCTCTGCATCACTGGTATGGATGACAGGAATGTGGCATAGGTATCATCATATGCACAGGGTGTTGTGTGGGTTTGCCAGAGGCCTAGGCTGGGCCATACAGTTGACATCATATGTGTGTGTTCAGATGGGTTTTCTATGAATGGGCCATGCAGATGTGGTGTGTGCATGTCTGGAGCTGAGCTGGCTGTGATGGTGATGTGTGTGTATTTGTATGCACATAGTCACACCATGTGGCTGCCCTATACAGGAGTATGCTGGACAGCTGTAGAATGTACATGACAGGGTGTAAAGTTCATCTTCACTGGCCATAGATATGTGAACTGGTCCTGCCAGGGGTCTCACTGGCACCACCAGGCACAAGGCCACATGCAGAACTACTCCATGATGCTGATTGCTGTCTGCTGGATCTGTGTCCCTGACAGCACTGGCCAGGACCAAGTGCCCATGGCCTGCTGCAGTGTGGTGTGGACAACACTTCCCCTTCGGTATTGCTGGTGGTACTGTGTGGAACCTTGCCTGCACTCTGGCTATTGCAAGTGTCTACACTCATACTTGCCATAGTCACCACACTAGCTTGTTCCATGCCACCACCCTGACAACCTCACCTATGCCTCAGTATAACTATCATCATTGACAGAGTCAGCAGAGACACAGACATCAGGTTCTGTGTGGGAGGGACCATGACCCCCATCACCACCTGTGAGGGGAAGACAACATATGTAATTTAATACCTGCACTATAAGGCTGGCAGGTACACACATGTGCACACACACACACACACACAGACATGAGCGCGCACACACACTTCTAGTACAGTCTGGCACAACTGTGACACCTATGAGGCCTTCAGGGTGGACCATACTGTAGTAATGCCTGCCGCAATCCATCTCTATGACTGCTACTGTCCAGCCCACAACAAAGTGTGACAAATCCTACTGTGTGGTTGGCCTAGTAGCAGAATGGTAATTGCGGCCATGACCTAAGCCATTGGAGAGAGCTATACAGTGTCACCAAGTGGATATGCACGTAGTGTAAGAGCTGACTTACTGCTATACAGACCACTCACACTGACAAGGTGCAATGATATGTGATTGTAACTGATGAGGAGACAGGACTATACACTATCACTTCAGTACATACACAGTTCAGACTCGCGGGGATTCATTTCACACAACATTGCAGGACAGTATGCAATACATAGAGGACTCATGTAAAGTACTAGGTGCATACCCTCATAAGATGATACTAGGCTATTGTTCCTGATGCCCTCATAAGCCCGGCCCAGACCTCCACCCATGCCCCTTACAAACCAGCACCTGTTTCCCCTATCCATCTGGGACACACGCAAGACCCCTGGAGTGTCTCATCTGTTTCCATGTACTTGTCCAGCTTCCTCTTCAAAAGGCTATACACATACTCTGCTAGACATGGGGAGGGGGTGTATTTTACAGACAGTGTATTGTGTGGGACACCACACTATCCCACCAAGTACTATACATGTCACAGATGAGGTGAGGACCTTGCGTGCATAATGCATGAGTGCAATATGTTTTGCAGATACAGAGAAACACCATCAAGGCTGGTTTGGACATGGCCTTGTGTACCAGACACAGGTCACCTATGACCAGTCTGTATGAAACTGAGTACAGGGACATGGCTTTCAGCCTACCTGTATAGGGTAGGTGTTGCAGACCCTGGAATTGCCTGGTCAGGAACCTCTGTGGTCTGTGCAACCACTGCATTTGCTTGGCAAGGTACATGCCAAATGAGCCATTGTACTTGGTAGTGTTTCTGGTAAGGGTGGAGTTCAGGGATGTTGTGGCCTCCCGGTTCCTGGATGACATGCCCATATTTGTGAGGTGGGCTATGTAGATTGCGTTCCAGACAATGGTGCCCACATGGTGGGAAACTGTCAGGTTGCTACCAACCCCGGTGCACAACTCACTCACACCTGATTGAATGCTCAGTACATTATTAGAGTCATACTTAGTGTGGATGACATCTGCCACAGCAGGGGGAATGATGCCTCTCCTAGCATTCAGTTTGCAGTGATGCGTCTTGCACCAGTCGTTAATTGGGTGAGTGCCTATTGGGGGATGCTCACATCAGTAGGGGAATGTACGACAGTGGTCAGCTTACAAGCATCTGTACACCTGGTCAGCCACAGGCCACTGATTTTGTCCTATACCTCAGATATGTATATCTCAAACAGTAGAGGCCCCCAGACCACTCCTTGGGGTTCACCATTTTGGAAGACTACTACTAGAGGTGGTTTGACTGAGTGGGTACTATCATTGGGCCAGTTAGCTACCCATCTGCTAACCTACAGGTTGGTGTCTAGCTGTGTAGGCGTATGTATCCTGGCTGCCAGGGTATTAATGTGAGTGGATTGGGCTAGGTGAAGATAGGCATTGTTCACCATCTTCCCCTCATCCCTGTGTTTATTGACCACTTCAGAAAGGTCGACCAAGTTTAACAGGCCTAATCTCCCTTTGACAATACCATGGTGTGAGGGCTCAGGCATTTCAATGTTGCTGATGTCCCTGTTCATAATGTCCATGATATTGCCTTCCATGCCCTTGCAGAGCAGGCTAGTTAGGCTGATGTGCATAATAATGGCTGGATTGGTGGATTATGACAGTGGCTGTCCTCTGTGCAGATGGGATGACACCGGTGCTCAGGCTGTGGTTGACTACAGTGCAGAATGGATCTGAGAGCCCATGCCTGTGTACAGGTAGGATGCAGCCAGGGATGGTATCAGGCCTATGGAGAGCTTTATGTGTTGTCTTTCAGAGAGTATTACAGACCTGCTTCCTGATGAGGGGAGGGGGCCAGGTGCTGTACATACACATGTGTAGCAATGGGGGACAGGGGTGGTGATTTTTACACTTCACCTGTCTGCAGCCGGTTGGCTGTATCTGTGGCATATGTGTATGTGGTGTTATTGACCACCACTACAGACCAGATTTGTGTGTTGCCTCTGGAAATGCAGACACATATGTGGAAGGCCTAGTGATTGGTCTTGGTGGATGTGTCCAATTTGCACTCAAAGACAGTCTTAGGGTAAATCACCTGTGACCTTATTTGCTTGTTCAGACCAAGGTGACAGTGCTTCCAGTGAGGCACCTGTTCCTTCTTGGCCTGTCTGGCAATTATTTCCACCTATGATGGTAGCTGTGTATTACTGCTGTATACCACAGGTGTTCTCCCTACCTTGAGGGAGATGATGTTGTTCTGCCAGGTATTGCTGAGTCCATACAGCTATGTAGGTGGCCACATAGTATTGTGGTGTGAGCCTGGACACTGCTGCTAGTTCCAACAAATGGGACATTGGCTGTACATCTACTTCTACCTGCTCTGAGGTGATTTATAGTCATTTGTGTACAGTTCATTCTGTTTGACACTTTAAGGGGGGGTGGCCAGGAGAAATGGTGATCTAAACAGTGATGGCTATGTGGTCAGATATTATCATAGAGAATGGCACTATAGGAGTGGTACAGTGACTAATCATGTTGGTTAGGACCAGGTACAGGATATTTCCACCTGCAGACTGGCTGATCCACTGTATTGCCATTGACAAAGCCCAGGAATCTATGTGCATTCATGTTCAGGTGGCATAGGTCATGCACACTATGGTTGGGTATTTGAAGTCACTCAGGAGCAGGGTATAGGATTGCATTATGACAGATTCCAGCAGGTCTGAATGGGTATGGGGGGTGTACATAATAATATTTGGGGGCCAGTAGCCAGCTATGATTTGAGTAGGTCTTTTGTCAGCTGTTAACTGCACTTGGGATGTCACCTGTGCATCATACTGTTTGACCAGCCTGGAGGTGTGTATGTGTATGCTAATGTTCAACACCCCACCTCCTGTGGCTTTGCAGGCCTCCATTTGGGGTCAACACATATAATGGGATGAGTGACCTGACAAGGTTGGTGTGCTCTCCAAAGCTACAAAACAGGTGTCAGTGACTGCAGAAATGTTGGCATCCTACAGGACAAGGTACTCTTTCAATGACATGGGTTGCATGGTAAGACACCTGGCTACTGTTAGGGCAAGACATCTGCACAAAGGCACACATAAGTGGTGGTCAAAGGCCAGTAAATAGTGTAATTTTATGAAACTAGCTGAAACACACTTAGCTGCCAGCAAAGACGGTGTCACATTCACAGGTCTGCTCTTCAGAATATGACATCTGACAAACAAATGTATGCTAATATGTTATGACTTCAGTCTTTAATGAGTTACCATTGATGTGCCAGACAATACACAACTGTATGAGCCACTGACTACAAATATGAGGCAGACATGTGGTCAGTCTGCAAAACTCTCAACAGTTGTCAGGTATGGGCTCAGTATATCATATACAGTTCAGCACACATACTTGTACCTGTTGTGTAGTATGCACATACCCTGTATAAGTCTCTTACATTTGTAAGATGAGCATATGTATCAGAGTATCTTTCACAGGTGACATATGAATAATTACAACATCCCAGGTAGCTGGCCTAGCAGTGACACAGTCAGTATTGGACAACAGACACTCCAGTAGTAGTCATGCATAAGCTGACCTTTGCTGGGGTGACTTAGGGGCCAGAGATGTGCTCCATGTCAATGCTGACAGGGCAGGCAGGAATGACCATAGGTGTCAGACAGCAGTATGTCAGTCCAGCAGGTCTTGTTTCAGCCTAGTGTTTAACGTCCCATTTGTCATCTTTGCATCCCCCCTTCTGCATTCTGTTACAAGCTTACACGATTGACATACCTGTTATTGTGCTGAGGGGTTTCCTCACAACAATGCAAATGATTAGGTTTATGTAGTCACAGTCTGTATTTGTGTGGATGGGTTGAGACTTCTGTTGCATAGGCAGCAGCTTCCCTTTTGCAGGTACTGCTCATGAGCAGGTGATGGCCTGTGCACCAATTGTTGTCTCCCACTTGCTACTTGCATCCAGAGCAGCTGTGTTGTCTTTCCATTTGCCAATACCATAGCAACACAGTGCTATAATTAAGTCCTTCATGTGGGCCTTGCTCCTTTTCCTTGCCTGTGTGGAGGACATTATGGAGGTGCGGGAGCTACACTTCAGAGACAGTAAGTGGGAATACCTCACAGGACAGGACATGTGGAGACAGCCCAACATCATCGGGATCAAAGCTCCAGAATTGGGTGCAGTTTGTAAGTCAGTAGTGCTGTTATGCACATAGAGGGTTGCTAGATTGACAGGGTTCATCTGGACATGCATTTTCTGCGTGACTTGACGTCTGACAGTGATATGTCTCTGACATACCTCTCAACTGTTCTGATGTCCACAGACTGCCCAGACATTTGCCTATGTTTGGTCTGTTCCACAGACAACGCCTGTTTTTGTGGAATCAGTAGGATAATGTGAGGACTGTAGTCAGTAATTGTTGACATCCATTGGTGTTTCAGACCAGACATCATATCCTTCAGGGATGTTATGTTACAGCAGTGCCTATAACACCAGCAACTGTTTCAGATTGCAACACCATTATGCGTGATATGTCCCTCTTTCTGGCCCACTGTCCCCCAAGTATGTCATGCTTTGTCCAGATGTCTTGCAGGTCCAGAGGTGTGGTATATCATTATTTAGTGACTGCACTCCAGGTATCATCCCATTGACTTAGCAGACATCTGGACGTGGTATGCAGCAGTGACCATGATTATGGTTCCACACCCTGGACATTTTGTGGAAATCTGTACATATGAGAGTTATATATGTCTGGCCATTGTGAACAGACTGCCAAGATTGTGTAGCAGTGTTGTGTGCAGATGTTTGTTAGGCTGAGTTGGGAGAGTAGCAGATGTGAGTGTCATAGATCCTTTTTCTATCTGACTGTGCATGCTGCTATGGCTGCTGGTGGTCTATCAGGTGTGTATGTTTGTAGGGGCAGACTGGGAAATGTCCTGTACCACCTCAGCATTCCCAGTACACTGTGATTTGGGCCAGTATATGTCGGTGTAGTGTGTGGCTGACAATCAGGATATGTTTGTTAAAACAGTCATTCTACTCTAGAGTTCATTTAGGATACTGGTATGTTGCTGTCACTGTTGTGCAAATGGTTGTAGGTGGACATTTTTGCACCACTTTCTGTTTTTCCATACAGCTCCATCACTGAAGTGCATGCTATATTTGGATATACATGGGTAACTGCCCAGAGCTGCTTTGGGGTAGTGTCATGTTGGTCTTACGGTGGTTCAGGATGTGTGGGTGACATAGTTGGCAGCTGTCACGGGTTTCACATTCTGTTACATGATTGCAGTTATACCTTTCCACTGTCCAGAGGTCTAGACACTGTCCGGATGTGTGGCTCAAATATTTGGTCTGTTGCCCACTACAGTTGTGGACTTTTGAGAAATCACTGGGATGATGTGAGCACTTACATCAGTAAATAATGACATTCATTTCTGTTTCAGACCTGGAATCTATCTGGAATTGTATGTTAAAGCAAACCTTGCAACTCTAGCAGAGTTCTACAATTATGACAGCCATATTTCAAAGATGTTACTATTGTTTACCTTTTATCCCCCCACTTTGTCGGGCTTTTTACAGATGTCTTGCAGTAAGAGTTTTGTTTTATATATATATATATATATATATATATATATATATATATATATATATATATATATATATATATATATATATATATGGTTCTACCTGACATAGTCGAAACCACACAACACCGACAACGACATCACCGACACCACATAATCGACAGTCCATTAACACGAAACCTCACATACCCGACAACGAAATAACCGACGGTACACAAACACGAAACCCCATACACTGCACACACCACAATAACAACAATAAAAAACAAAACACATCCCCATTCCACAAACCACACACACAACACAAGCACACCAAAATCCTTACAAACCCACACTAAACCTTACCCTAACCCTAAGGTCCGTCACTATCGCACACGTACCTAACCCGCTCCCTAACCCTAACTCACTTAACCCACCCTATCGCTCCCTAACCCTAACTCACTTAACCCACCCTATCGCTCCCTAACCCTAACTCACTTAACCCACCCTATCGCGTCCTAACCCTAACTCACTTAACCCACCCCTATCGCTCCCTAACCCTAACTCACTTAACCCACCCCTATCCCCACAGACCGTCAATATCCACACTTACCTGACTCGCACCCTAACGTCTGTCACTACCGCATACTCACACAGCCTTTTCCCATGTCGGCATCCTCGGCGTCGGTGTTGTCATCCGTCGTGTCGGTCTTCTGCATTGTCGATGTTCTGGAGCTCCGGATTCCGTTGTCGGTCTTCTGCGCTGTCGACGAAGTCAGGTAGAACCATATATATATATATATGTCTATGTATGAATATATATACATATGTGTATACATATATGGGTCTACTTTGAAACATCTAAAACCCATAACATCTAATTTCATAACATTGAGACAAGAACATCTAAAACCCAAAAAATCTAAAACCCATAACATTGAATTTCATGACATCTAACACTACAAATCACAAGAAAATAACATCCCCTCCCCATATAACGACACCAAACTACCAAGCATACTTTTTACTACATTTCTGCAGGGAGGCAAGCCCCCCTACACCCACCCCCCCCTGTAAATTAAATATACCAACTCCATGATCACACTACAGTGGGAACATTTTAATTTCCTAACCCCACTGTATCAAGCCCCCCTGCAGAAACATAGCAAAAAGTGTGTTTGGTAGTTTGGTGTCATTATATGTCCATTTCGCCAAAAATAGTACTGACAGTGTATATGCCCCTTACCCCACTGTAATGTGACCCTGGAGTTGGTATATATAGTTGGGGGGGTGTAGCCCCCACCTAGTATGGTTTAATATCATTTAGTATTCTTTTATATTGTCCAGTCCCTATTAAAAGGGTAAGTAAGTAGTTTGTAACCTGACTAGGTGGGGGGCTACACCCCCCACACCCTCCCCAACTATATACCAACTCCAGGATTGCACTACAGTGGGGAAAAGGGCATATACACTGTCAGTACTATTTTCAGCTAAATGGATTTTTGGTGATTTGGACCCTGTGAAAGAAATTTTTGGCAAAATGGGTTTTCGGCAAAATGTCCTAGGCCCATATATATATATATATATATATATATATATATATATATATATATATATATATATATATATATATATATATTTATATTTATATATACATAGATATATACATATATATATATATATATATTTTTTTTTTTAACATTTGTTGATGACTGGGAGTGTCCGGTTGAGCTATTTCCCTTTTTCAGCAGAGGCCCAGGGAGAAAAGCTCCAAAGATATACAATGCAATAAAAACAGCAATGCAGATACATTTCAATAAAAATAGCAAAAGAGAAAGAGTTAAAATATGTAAGCTACATACATGTATATTGTTGCCAGAAAAAAAACAGTACTATAAACAAAAGGAGATTGTTAAAACAAGTAGAATAAGTTTTATGTTTTGGTTTAAAAAGAGAGTTGAGTAAATATAAGGTTTTGTATGCAGAGTAGCAGACATTTAAAATGTTGCATAAGAATTTCAGGAGCAGAGTATAGAAGAAGCTTTGGAGGTTGCATAGGAAGCATAGGGTGAAGTGTTTAATGGTAAGTTTTAGTAAGTTAGTTAGACTGTACTATAAAATGTAAGTAATAATCAGGGAGGGTGAGTACAACGGCAGGACCTATGTTTTTAAAGTGGTTTTTGATTGCAAGTTTAAATTGTTTGGGGTGAGTCAGGAACCTTATTTCTAGTGAGAGTTTGTTCCATGCAATAGAGGGATGGTAGCTATATAAGTTGCACCCTGTGTTGGATTTGGGTTTATAGATTTTTAGTAGGCCTTGGGTTGGGCTTTGGAGAAGTCTGGTGGAGAGTAGTGAGAGATGAGAGAAGATGGACTTGGGCAGAAATTAGGCTGATATAGGATGGAGTGTATGATTTGATGTTGAGATTGTAGAAACAGGTGAGGTAGTTTGGGACACTTCAGGTATTTTAGTAAGAGACAGTGGTGAGATTTATATGTTTGTTGAGCTGTAAATCTAGCTATTTTGTGGTAGGTTGATTGTAATTTGGTAAGTAGGGAGGACTTCAGATTTGTGAGTATTTGGGAACAATAGGTTATGCATGGTAGAAGGTAGGCATGGATAAGAGAAACCCTAGCTTCAGTAGTTAGGAATTATATATATATATATATATATATATATATATATATATATATATATATATATATATATATATATATATATATTGGTATCTATATCTACATATATATGTATATAAGAGTACTAAGGATATATAATTTCCCTTTATGTTAAATGACTGTTGTGCATGATATGTTTGTTGAAGCAATGCAAATTCCTGCAGCTCAGATGGTGTAGAGGTATGTTGCTGTGATTGTAGTGCCTAGGGTCCTGTGTTCCAGACTTGGAGTGATGACTTTTTCATTAATGTTAAATGACCAGAATGCATGATATGCTTGTAAACGCATTGCAGATTCCCACAGCTCACATGGTTTAGTGGTACATTGCTGTGATTGTAGTGCACAGCATCCTGGCTTCAAGACTTGGCAGGGCTGATTATTTTCTTGCTGGGCAGAACAAGGGATGATGGAGATAGAGTGATTATGGCAATTTCAAGCAGTTGTATGTGGGTTTGTGTGGTTTTGCGTGGAGCTAAACGATTCTAGGAGATGGTTAAACTCTTGTATAAGAGATGGTTAAACTCTCTTAGCTTTACTTAGCAGCGCTTATTCCCACTTACACCCATGCTTACACCCATGCTAATTTTCATTAAAGAAAAGCAAAAAGGGTGATAGGAATGTGGTGAAATGGGGACAAGCAAGGGGTAAAACATTAGGAAAAGCAGCTAGGGATGTGCAGGATGGGTGTAGGAAAGGACCATAGCTCTACATTTCTTCTGCAGCAACAGTTGTGAATAATGTGTACATTTAGGAATTTACAGCCTCACACCCCACAGGGAGGGGTGCTGGCAACAGACATTTGCAGAATAATCCATGGGTTGATTGAATAGTTTCACTGTACATGAGGGTGAAATGTAGAGCTATGTATGGGGCAATTTTTGTTTGGCAGGACAGATGCCCTTTTTTTTAAAGGTGAGAGTGGGATATTGAGGAAGGGCTATAGGTATGTTTGGAGAGGTGGGTTGGGTAGGATATGTTGCATTTGCAGACAGATAAGACAGCAGACAGGAGCGGTATATGACACATGAGGGGGGTAAACACATTTGATGGGGAGGGTGGTTGGGAATCCAAAGCCCATGAGCCCCCAAATGGATACAGTCAGACTCAGGTCCCCACCCATGGGCAGTCATCACTGCACCTTCATGGCCCCAAAGGTGGCTGTGCTGGGGGCTGGACAGGAGGGGCTGTGCCAGGTGGCTCTCAATCTGGTGCAGCTGCCCACCCAACTCTGTTCAGATGACACTGTGCACCAAACCCCGAAACTGACTGCGGGTGACAGGCTCCTTTCTGCACCCACTCCCAAGGGGGATGGGCCCCATCTCCTGAGGCGGTTTCACCCGAAGGTGGTGCAGGCCCAGCAGACAAGGATGTCCCAGGTTGTGTCCCAGATGTACTGGGGACTGGTGCCATGGCCAGATGAGGCAGGACAAGCGGACTCTCTGGGATCTGCCTTCCCAAACATGCTATGGTGTTGAGGTTTTACAAAATATGTTGGTTAGTCATGAACAACACATTTCAAGATTAGTTATAAAAGCATGTGTAGGTGTTCTAATTAAACCCTTAAAACAGATTTGAAGCAGATCATAGCAAACAGAACACATGCATAAATGGAACAACATGTTGCATCATAACAGTATGCCAGTAACATTGATGGCAACAGGCCACCAACAATGGTATTTGAACAAGGTATGTTAACATGTAACCACTCAAATATATAAACAATAATAGAACACAAGTCCCAACATTATGTTTGGAGAACAACATACCTGTAGTATATGAATTTTAGTATTGATCCAGATGAGGGGTGAGGGAAGAGAGAAAAAGTCCATTAATAACTATTTATGCTTCTATTTTCCACAACAGTACTGCTCAATACTCTATGGGTCTGCCCTCACTTTACATCTACCTATGGCCCATAGCTTATGTAGCACAAACATATCTATTAAACTGTCAGCCTGAAATGGTATGGGGCAAACTCTGACAACTCTGGGTACATGACTAGAGTGGACTCATACATGGCAGGGTTATATATCTGGCACAGAAGGAGTACCCTGAACTGCTGTTATGTGAGTGTGCTATTTGCATACTTCAACTGGTTTCATATCTGTGTCTAGGATTATTGGCAACAGTGACCAGTAGCCATGACAGTGTGACACCTGAGAGACATGTAGTGGGAAGTGTGCATGTTGTATGTACCTATCCTGCTGTCATTTGCAGGCATGTGGTGGGACAGTTGAACAGTTGTACACAGTTTATTGGTATACCCTTCATACAGCTACTACCAACATTTCCTTACCTGTAATACCTGTGGAGAAAATATCTGTTAGTACTACCTGACTGTTTTTACTTTTATTCCTGATTCCTTGTGTGTAGATATGCATACATCTTAGTACCACTCCCTGGATTTGAATCATGTCCTGGTGTGCAAAGTTAACAACTATGCTATTTCTCATCACACTGAGCTACTGGGGAACTGCTGTTTCTTGTTTCACTGGTTTCTGTCTGGTATTCTCTTAGTTACACAATCTGAACTTGTAATCATGTGATGCATGCATGACAGATAGTGTACTGTGCACTAATCCTTTGGATTACTACTGGAAAGCAAAGGTTAACACAAGGCAAGGCTGCATGGAACACACTTTGAAACGTTACACATTACTATTCAGGGTTCAGAGCTTAGTGAAGTATATAACCTGTATACATTCTATGTGTCTACAACAACATACCAGAGTAAACACAACAGCTTTTAGTAGGTATCTTTACTAGACATCAGTATTAGTAAGACAAACATTTTCATTTATTCAGTTACCTCAGTAAAATTATATCTGCTAGCAGTAAACAATGTACTCCTACTCAGCTATTTGCACAATATACTGCAAAATAGATTTGTATTCACCGGCCTGTCGGTGGAGGCTCAGCAGTCTGTCAGCATGGGCTTCAACATTACTAGCCATCTCTCCTGCAGTTGTAGGGGAGAGAAACAAACATTATGCATACCTGTCTATCACATTCTCAGGCTATTTGCTACAAACTACTTGATAGTGATACTTACTACTAGAGCATTCTGTGCCCATGCATCTTGGATCCACTGGGCAAAGAGTGCCCCCTTCCTCTACTTTAAGTCAGCATAGTGATGCTGTACCTGCTCACCAGTCTGGGGGATGCCAGTAGCACTGGTGAGATCATGTGCAAGACAGTTCTAAGCCTCCATTTTGTATTGTGAGTCTTGGTACTGGCCCTGCAGCAGTCTCTCATCATGGTGTTCTACGAGGAGTCCAGCCATGACTCTGGACTCCTGATTGCCCAGCACAGTGCTGAAAAGCACACTTCCTCACCTGCACCAGCCATATAGTACCTGCACAGATGAGCTATAACAGAATCTGGCTGTATTCCTGCCTGTACAATTTAAATAATGCAATATTCACACCCTCTGCCGTCATTGGACCATTTTGAAAATGTTATGCTTTGCTAAGCAGTGCACAAACCCGCTAAGCTGAGTTTAACAGTGCTTAAAGGGGTGTCCACTGAGTACTCTTAACAGTGCGCAAATCCACTTAGCTAAGCTACCTGCTGCTTAGCATTCACGTCTGAGTAATGCTTAAACCTGCTAAGCATAGCTCAGCATTGCTAACCATTGTTCACTTTTTGTTTTTATAAAATATCAGAATAATAACTTCATTTAGTAAGTGTATATGATTTACTTTACACGACATCCCTCTATGTGCTTTCATTACAGTAGCAAGGGGTGTCACTATACTGTATGGGACACTTTTGTATACATGGGTGTTTCACATGTTATATGCACTCACACTTCCATTTTATACCAGCTACACGATCCTGGTTGACAAAAAACAATTGCTACATAATTTAAGATGAAAATAGTACTTGTAACACTGCTTTCCCATATAAAAATGGATTGCTTGTGTAAGTATTTGAACTATGAATGCCTCCATGCATAGCCGGATCTCTAACCACTGCACTACATTGGTTTTGGAATTTGAGCTGTATATTTTTAAATATCTCCTATGGGATGTTTAAGCAATGCTGAGCAACAGGCCATAACACACACACCCACTCAGCTATGCTTAAACATTCCTTATAATGGAAAAATATTGTATTATTATTATTTTATTATATTATGAGAATCATGGTTTTCTGACAAATCATTAAGGACTGCAGTCAGGGAATAATGGCATACATTTGAGTTCCAGACTTCTATCTTTCGGAAATTTATGATAATGCATAACCTGTTTTCTATCAACTTTCTAAGTTTGTAGGAGTAATATTTAAAAAGTGTCCCTATTTTTAGGGCTTTGCCCCCCCCCACATTCTTTGTGTCTTTGTCAACATTTCTTGCTTTTATGGGTTGCAAGGTATCATACAGCACTTTTGTAATGCAGGGTGCGTGTGACAGAACCTGTCACACACTGCCTGCATTGCTTTCCTGCTCTCCTGTGTATTTCAGTGTGTATGGACACTGGAATACTCATTTATTTCATTTCAGTGTCTGCGGACACTGAAATACTGGCATTATATTAGAGAACTTCTCTAATATTATGCCAAATTCCTTTTAGAAAGTGCCGTACGGCACTTTCTGAGTGCAGGGGGCATGTTAACTGTGCGAGCACTACTGAAACAAGCGCCCTGCACTCGTTCACTGTCCGTGTCCATATAGCCCTTATCAATAGCGTGCCTTCATGAATATGCAAGGTGTGCTGCTGTTAGGGCTGGGTAGATATGGGCATGGTTTACTTCATGCAGGAATAGCATTACTCCTGCATGGAGTTTGTTGAATCCAGTGGTGAGCTTCCTAAAACTGTACCTAGCATTGATGATAATTTTTTTCAAAGTAGGCCATGGTTTCTTCACATAGCTGAAGTAGGAGAACACAGGCTTTGCAGAATGAGCTTGCATTTAATGTTCATATAGCTGAATTATAAAATGTCCATACATGTATAGTGCTTTTTTCATTTTATTTTCTGATTGTCCTGCTTTATGCATGTTACCTTATACTCAAGACTGATCTACCTTTAGGGATTTTCTCTATTACTTTTGGCACTGCATTTATCATATTATCACACTAATTCATTGTAATATTCATTTTTTTTAGGCTTTATGTATCATTATTGCAGTATTTCTGCAGTTTCTCTTTCTGGCATGTTTTGCTTGGATGGGCTTGGGAGCCTTGCAACTTTATCTTATGGTTTTAAAACTGAAAGCAGTAAAGTTCTTCAGGAATCATGTAATTCGTAGAAGGTACATGTACCCCATTGGTTATGGTCTTCCTGCAATCATAACTGGAATTTCTGCTCTAAGTTACCATAATGGATATGGGACAAAGAGATAGTAAGTTTAATTATTTTCTTGTGCTCAGACTTCACTGATATTTATATTGTTGAATATTAACATCTACCTAATAAGGATGTTCTCTTAATAAAATTAACCATATTTTCCATCTACTTCTATAGGTTGATGTTGTCAAAATAAATAAACACGTTACAGTTAAACTGTAGCAGGCTGTGTAAAATAACTGATACCAGTCACTCTATCACTCTTGAATTTTGTGAAAAGCACCTTTCTGCTCATGTAGTTGTACAATATATGTTTATGGATAAAGAGCTTTTGTTTGAAACCTCACTGCAGATGTCTTAACTTAAATACCACTGGCTTCCTGAATGAAGGGTAACATTTTCACTTTTATTTCTTATTCAGTAAAATAAAACAGCTCCTCAGCTTACACTTTCTAGGTTTTAAACAAATTAGTTGATGTGGTTACATACGTTATAATTTGAATGAATGCTATTTGAAACCTAGAGGGCATTAGCTGAGGTAAAGTTGTACACCCATGTATTAAGTTTACTTTAAGTTTTTAAAGAGGTGCCTAACATTTCTTATAAAAATGAAAACATATTATAAAAACTGTTGCATTTTTAAACCTGTTATTTGTCCTACTTTAAATATTTTTGAAAAAAGCCTATGAGGTGGATTCTACAGAACTGGTATCACACCCTAGAAAGATTTTTTTCCCCCACAATGTAACTTAAAGTGACACTGAAACAATATTAGGTTTATAAAAGCAGACAAAGCAATAGGCATTGTGACAATGGACAATGTTAAATACAGTCAGAAAAATTACTGAAATTTTAAGTGACACAAATGTATGCAATATAATTACTATGACATGTCCTAATGTATCTTATCAGAACATTAATTTGACATTACTACAACTGCTGCATAATGGTTTGAGTGACCAGAAAACTTTTGATTTCTTACTCATAGAACATCCCAGAACAGGAATTGTTTTGCCATACCAAGAATTTGTTAAGAACCAGGTGCATTCCATATTCTATCCAACACTTTCTGCACTAAATTCTAAAACAGAGAATATTGATACTTTTTTATTTTAAATTGAAAGCTGTAGTTCAAAGATAAATTCCTTCAATGAAGGCAGCTGTTTTTCCTTTGATGAACTGAACACAATATAATTGGAAGAGCATTATTCATTTTGTACAAATGATGCTGAAGTTGTAACAGTGAATTTTCAGTCAGGGAAACTGAAACTAAGTGATCACTTCCTGAGCTGGTTTTACTTTAATGGTAAATAGTACCAACAAAAATGTGGGTTTTTTATGAGGATAGTTATGATTCCAGCCTTTGCTATTTTGGTACAGGTAATGTTAAAACAACAGATTATTAACCATGGGTCATTGATGGAACATATCATTTTTTTTGTGGGGGGGGGTCAGGTATTGAAGAAGATATTTGCAGATTTGCCATGTAATTAAACAATACCACTACCTTTCTAAGGTTTACTGGACAGTAGGCTAAATCTAGCATTGGATTTTTGGATGTAGTTCCTTATGCTACAGATGCTAAATTGGTTTTAGATTCATAGATTAGTACTAGGCTAACTGCTCTCATGGACCATTTTGAGCCTAGCCAATTATCCCCTATGAGAATCAAACCCTGCACCTTGTGTTGCTAAGGTAAACACCTTAACCATTACGCCACCCTCCCAAGAATTTTTAAGAAGCCTACTTTTTTTCTAATTTGTATTTTAATGTAGATAGTGCACTATCTGTTTGTTTGTTTGTTTGTGTCTTTTGGCTTTTCCCGGTTAGGGGTCGCCACAGCGGAACTCCGGTCCGCTAATGATTGGTAGTTGATTTTTACGTGCCAAGTTACCAGCCCTGACGCACAACCTTCAACGAAGGTATGCCCATTCACGCATATCTCCATGCAGAAGACCCTCTAGCTGAGAATCGAATCGGACAGCGTCTTACAGTGAGGCGACAACACTACTGCAGCACCACCACCGCGGTTAGATAGTGCACTATCTGTATGTTTTCTAAAATGTGGGATTAAATAACAGGATATTAATTTGCCTAAATTAACTTCTGAAAATTTTTTGTCAGGAAATGAAACAGTTAAAACAAATATACAGTTAACAACAGCATGAGCCAGAATTTGCTGATTATTTGTTTGGAATACCTAACAAATGAAAGACATTCTGAATACCAAACAACTCAAAATGCTAATAATGGTTTTAATTATGCCTATGAGAAGAAAAATAATCACAATAATATCTGACCTGTCATTTATTCAGATGATTGTATTGCTGATTGCCTAGTGATTTTAAATGGAAGATTATTAACAAGTTGAAATGTATTGATGAAAACCATGATATAAATGCAACTGCTGGAGTATAGCTGTAGTTCGAAAAATCTGCTGCAGTAACTTTGTTTAAATACAGAAAACATTAACAATTTTAGTACTTCTATATGTGTTACCTGTAAGTGCTGTTAATTTATTAACTGCCTCAAGTGTTTTTATTTCTACCTTAAGTAGAAGTATGTGTTTTTTTTTTTTGGAACAAGTGGTATATATAGCAATATGTACTACTTGTTCGCTTTTTATAAAATATAACTAAAAGAAATTTTAAATGAAATGATTTATGAAGATACCTGTACTATAACTGAGGGATCATGTAATCTGTTTCTACATTATGTAGTGAAGAAATTTACCTTGAGTTATTACTTCTGATGAAGTATTTACTAAAGAAAATGAAAGTGCTTAAATAATTTACTGCCTGTGGACTTTTTCATGAGTAGTTAATTGTTGATTGTCTTGTGTTTGCCCCTCTTCATAACGTCTCAGTATTTTGTATTTATTATTATTATTATTATTATTATTATTATTATTATTATTATTATTATTACTGAATTGTATTTGCTTCAATTTAGTAAGCCTATACTTTGTTAAGAGTAATACATTCCAGTGTCTAGTTTAAATAGATACAGTTCCTAATGACTAGATGATTGGCATATCTTAAAAATGAAAAAAGAAAGCAGTGTAGCTATTCATATAGTTTAGATGCAGAACAGGAATTGCTTTGAACAAAATGCACATGACTAATCAAGGAATGCTGGAGTCCTTTATGTATGAAGATAGGCAAAAGAACACGGAGCATCTATGATTAATTTGCTTAGGGTTCCAAAATACCTAGGGGGTGGTCCTGATACTTAGCTCTTCAAATATGATGAGATAGCAAAAATAATGTTCCTGCTGCATTTCCATCTTTACTACAGTCTAGTCTCTTACTTCACTTTCTTCTTGGCTGTGATACACAGTACAGTATCATTACTCATTTAAACTAAACTCTGTTCTTGTTCAAAGCAATAATACAGGCATTATATTACTAGTTTATTTCCCTTTAATAAACCAGTGCAACTAAGGTTCCTGAACAACCAGAAGACAATTAAACTCATGTTGACAGTGGTCTGCTTAACAACATGAACTTGAATAGAAGGGGAGCACTGTAACAGGTAATACATACATATGCTACCAACTCCCGGGGCAATCACTATTATAGTATATCCTTTTACTCTTCTCCCCATGAGTCATCACTATGATAGAAGTATAAGACTAGTCTAAATGAAATTTAACATTGTTCTTAGATTGCATTATTACACAACTTCATGTGTCTCTACAAACTAAATGTACAATGCACCTCTGCATACTAGGTGACATCACTTGGGACTCTGATTTTTCTGCCTTTTAATGTAAAATCCTGGGGTAAGAGCAACCTTGCTAGGTATTAATGTTGCATGCTGGAGGAACTTAGTGGCAGAGATCAGAATATGATCCACTTGCTCATACTGGAGGAGGGAAGGAAAACAGGATATGAGTAAATAATACTGTTAATGGTAAAGCACATGGATTAGATTTTAGAAGCAAGGACTGAGGCAGAAGAAGGGATATGACAATAGCATTTTACATATCCAGTGTAGTTTCTGTTTTTCTTTTGGACTATTCTTTCTTCTCATCTGATGTGCAACCATGGAGGTAGCCTATACATATGGATAGATAGGTACAAGTAAGGGAGTGTGGGGATCAAAGCCCTGGTAATGAAGCCCTAAAAAAAAAAAAAAAAAAGCTTTTGGGGTAGTTTTTCCCAGTCTGAAGCTTTATCTGGTTTGTCTCATCCTATTATTGATTGAAGTGAGTCTCAGTGAAACATACAGTAAAGCAATATGGATTTTTTTTTCTGAATCAAACAGAAGTAAATATTTGTTCATAGAGTGGTAGGACTATGGAAGGCAGTATGTTCAAGAATGTTTGATGTCAAAAGTGAAGATAATATTTACTTTTAAATAAATGGACTATAGCCTTATGGTTGACTATAAAGGAATAGAAAAGAAAGGAAATTAAATGAAAGGCAAGTATTCTACGCAGCAGGTTAACATGGCCAATGATATAATGCCTATTTTGCTAGCTATTTTGCACCCATATAAGTAAGTGTCATCCTTGAAAAGCACCTTCTACATCTTTCTGCTCTACATGGTATAAGAATAATTGTGTAGTTTTTCTTCACTTAATTTAAGAATATTGTATAAGTTAATTGCATAGTCTGTCTAATATGTATTAAATAATAATATAAGTGTATAGCTTATCTGTCTTTTCAGTTCAATTCTTTTTTTTTTTTTTACACTGAATACCTTGCCATGAGTTAAGGTTTCTTTTCATTTCATAACTTCTAGCCATATAATTGTATGATGTCTCAAGTGAGTTTCCTGTTTGTTATTCTTTGTACATTTGCTACTCTTTGTAAATACTGGTTTAACAAGTTTCTATTATCTTGTATTTTTTATAGAGCTTTTCTCCCCAGGCCTCCACTGAAATGGGCTCATTTCAGCCCAGTGGACTTTCCTGGTCAACAAAAGCAACTAACTAAATAAATAAATAAAATAAAATAAAATAAAATAAAATATACAAACATACACACACACACACACACACACACACACACATATATATATATATATATATATATATATATATATAGATATATATATGCATATACATATAGGGTTCCTATGAAGTGATCGAAGACGCATTCTTTCGAATGCGTCTTGATCGAACTTAAAAGAACAAAAAGGCAAAATAGAGAAACGGCTTTTAAGCAAATTCTTTCCCTGGGAAAGAATTTGCTTGGCCGCTTCCATTACTTTTCCATTTTTGTCACTGTAGTGCAATCTCAGAGTTGGTATATTTAAGTAGTAGGGGTGTGTAATGTTTTAAAGTTTTTTTTTTTTTTGAACAGCAATTTTGTTTTTTCTTGGGGGAAAAAAAATCACTGTTCTGAGCTTTCAAGATTGTAAGCTTTTGCTTACATGGGGTCGCTTAATAATTGTTTGCTTTTTTAAGTGTTCGATTATTTAATATAGACCCTAGATATATACATATAGATGTTTATTGTTTTATTACTGAAGCCCAACTTTTTTGTGATAAATACCCAAAAGATTGATTATAAAAAGCTTAGTGATCAAAACTGAATGAGAACTGACTAACCTAAAATGAGAGAAAAAGATCTATGGGGTTGGTGGCAAACCCCTTTATCTCCAATACAGGGAGCAGTGTCCCAACTTCTTCTACTTTTATATACTATCTTGAGATCACTATATATATTTAGGAAAGGAGAAAATCCTGAAAGACCACAATCTTCATATTTAATCAGAAATGTCTAGAATTGTAGAACTGCACAGAGTGTTGATCAGTACAGTGTTGAATATATATGTATATATGTAGACATATGGGTGCAGTGTGTTTTTTATCGCATGTTCATTATAGTGAGCATATCTAAACAATCCTATCTTGGTCTGTAATTTACTGTGGAGTTGACTGGTAAGAGACATTTTATTTGAATATATATTGTATTTGTTATCACTGTTTTCACTGTTTGTAGGTAGGATGGGACTGCTTGTTAACAAGATTTACTTTGATCCATATTTTGTTGTTTTACCTTTAATTTCACAGTTGGTTGTTAGAAAGGCATATGTTTTAGGCAGGCAAGCTCTAGCCACCCCAAAGGGCCTAGGCAGCTATAAATTTACACAGACTGCATTAAGGAAAATCTTGAGCATATCTAAGCAATCCTATCTTGGTTTGTGATTTATTTAGCTTTACTGTTAAAAAGAAGTGTGACTGTGAGTGACAGTGAGTCGTGACATAAAGGAATCACAAATATTGTCTGGCTTGTAGAACTTCTATGGTCAGAACAACTTTAATGTATTTTATTATTTAGTTATTTATTGCTGATGTGATTTTTGTCATAAAAGTTGATTTAAGTTCTTTTTGAATTCTGCGTATACTGATTTTGATTATTCTTTTTTTTTTGCAATATTTTATTAATTTGAAGCTGAATATAGATTCCTTAATGAGTATGCAATTAACGATTTGCTAATGCACAAATAACTTGTACAGTGTAATAAATGCTATGCATATTTAAAGGTAACGGCTGATAACACTGGTGATCTGGGTTCCAGGTGTCAAAGGTTGGATGATTTCCTTACTATTATTAGAAGTAAATCAAGACTTGATGATGATTGTGCAATTGGCATGGCTTGCAGAACTGTTGTTTCATATATTAATGACTAGAATGATGAATTAAATAATATTAGGCATAGAAGAAATTGAACACATTTAGAAAACGATGCATCTATTTTCTGCAAAAATCATTTAACCACTATGAAACAAGACGATGCCCCTGAGAACTTTGGAATCCTGGATGCAAGTATTCAACAATCTGAGGATCCAGTTTGTTTAGAAGGAAACAAAAAAAGAAAGAAAGGTAGAAGTTCATAACAAATAACAAGGAAGACAAAGAAACTGATTAATGACTGTAAAGGAAAGAAAATACGTAGTAAAAAGGACACTGCTTTGTTATGCAACACACTGGTGACAGGGAATGATGATATTTTTATATCAGAAAACCTTCAGTCTACAGAAAACTGCATCATTTTTCCAATGGACAAAGTAGAAAAAATAGGTAAGGGGCAGGTAAAAAGGAAGAAATCAAAACTGAATGTGGAAGGATTGAAGAACATTACTGTAAGAAAAAAGAAGAGAAAGACAGATGCTGTCTACATGGCTCAAGCTGTGGATTTACAATACCAGATGATTGAGAATTTAATACACAATGAAAACAGTGGGATTAATAAGACTAATAGTGATGAAGATCTATCCTTAGTAACAATCAATAGAGAAGATATTATTGTATTAGAAGCAGAATATTCTTCAGAGATGGTCAGCAAAGATATTCTTGTAATTGGAGATTCAATTATTAGAGGAACTGATACTTATATTTTCCAAGATGATAATGAATATTGAATAGTGTTATGATTACTAGGAGCAAGAATAGAAGATGTGAGGCAAGCCTAGGAATGCCTTAATGTAAGGAAATATGGATCTGTTTTTATTCATGTTGGTAGAAATTATGTCACCCGCAAGGATTCTCTGTTAGTATGGAACTGACAGCCTTCTTAGTATTGCTTGTACTGGTGTTAGAACATATTTTTCACAAATCACCTACAGAAAGGATAATCAGGTCACTGTGAATGAAAAGATTTTTGGGGTAAATACCCATATGGAAAAAAATGTCTGGTAGGATTTTTGCCAGGTCAAAAATTTAACAGTTCACAGAAAGCAAAATTGAATGCATCTCTGATGGTTGTTAATGCTAGGAGCATTAATAATATTTTTTTTAATTGTAAAATTTGGTATGTTCCCACAAGATTAATGTTGTTATTGTTTGTGAAACATGGTTAAAGAACAAGGACTGGAAATCAGTTCTATCAAGGTATAAATGTTTTTACTGTAACAGAGAAAAAACTGCCAAAAAGGAAACAACTACCAATGGCCAATTCTATAGGCAAAAACTGGGTGTTGCAATGGGGGCAGCTTGTGCCACTGATTATGCGAACATAGTGTTGCATAAATGGGAACATACATATATTTTTGGCACAGAGTGGGCACGTTACATCAGGCATTATGTCAGATTTCTTGATGATATTTGCCTTATATGGAGTGGTACTAGGGCAAGTATCCAAGAATTCATCGGTTACATTAACTCTACCACTTCCTTTTTAACCTTCACACACTCATTAAGCCTGGATAGTTTAGATTATTTAGATGTGCATTTGGTTAAGGATAACGTCAATAATAGATTTAATTCTAGGGTGCTTAGGAAGCCCACTTATTCGAATGCATTTCTACACTTTCAAAGTAACCATCCTGATTACCAAAAAAGAGGAATAGTTAAAGGGCAATTTATCCGTGCCTCTAGAATGTGCAACACATCACAATTGTTTATGGAAGAAATTGGTTTTTTGAAAGAAAGATTTTTTGAAAGAGGGTACCCAAGTCCATTGGTTGAGGAATTAGCGACAGAGATTATTACCAATAGGAAGACAAAATATCCACTCCTGTTGGGTAATATAGGTACGGTAAGTTGCCAAGTAGGCAATAGTCTGCAAAACTTTGAACAAAAGGGGTGTATTCATACCTTTGGTATTGATTCTGATGCTGTAGAAAGCAGTGTAAGAAAATATTGGCCAATTTTGAGGTTGGACGATAGGTTGGGCGGTATGATCCCAGAGTTTCCCAGATTTATTAGGTGTAGGGGTACCAATATAAAATAAATGTTAGAAATGAAGCAGACTAAGCAAAAGGGATGTATTGGAAATAAAAAAAAAGGCACATACAAGTGCGGAATGTGCAAACAATGCCCAGCCATATTTAATGGACACAAATTATATTTACCATCAAGAAAATTTTTATGTCAACCGAGGGGCTACTACAATTGTAATGCCAAATTTATTGTCTATCTGGGTTTATGCACAAAATGTAAGAGTTTTTATATAGGGAAGACTGAGAGAACTTTAAAAAGAAGAATCTATGAACACCACTATGAAATAACTAGAAAAAAGGAAACTAATGCTTTCTACAGGCATTCCCTTTTTTGTCCCAATATGGAGATCAAATTTATTATTTTAAAGCAAGTAAAAACAGATGTCAGGGGAGGTGATTGGGAGTCCCTGTTGGAATATAAAGAATTAATATGGCAGTTGAGATTGGATGCAGGAAGGTGACCAGGACTAAATGACGCTTGCAGTATTAGCAGCGTCTTGAAGTTAAGGAAGGCAAAATTGTGAATTTAGACCCACAGCACTCACAGGATCAATTTAAAGCATTTTTTATGAAGCATTTTTTATGATGTATTAAACTATCTATAGGTTTAACAAATGAAGGTTTAGTTTTTAATTCATTAGGTAATGTAGTATAGCATTTATTTTATTTGTTATTGTTACATGGGGGGCTTGAATATTAAATACATGAACACAGTATACAAATTTGATACTACATATTGTTTTATATATTTTTTTATATTTAATGGCAATCAATGTATATACTAACAATTGATTATTGCAGCAGTTTACATTTTTTTAACACTGCAACAGTTTTTATTTTGTAAAGGGTGGTTGAAAACATGCCTTGTAGGAAAAGAGAAATGAAGGGTTAAATAGACACTTCTTCCTAATTAATTGAATAATTGATTGAATTTTAAATGTATATAAAGAGTGGCAAGTTTGAAGTGATTTTATCTTGAGAAAGCTCAGCATTGTGCTGAGCGAAAGCGCTTGATGAGATTGGTGTTGAGACTGTATTTCAATAAATCAAGAGATTTTTATTCAACAAGAAGCCTTTTATTTTCTGCTTGGCGGCAGAAGAAGGAGTACCAGCATTGCTATTTGATTTTTTTCTTCTGGATTTCCAGCACCGCCTTCCGAGTCGTGGACCAATTTGTCTTATTGGTAGTTGTTTCCTTTTTGGCAGTTTTTTCTTTGTGGCTTTTTTGGTTCCATGGCGGAAGAAGGGGCACAGAGTACTTTCTCGGACACTCCTCAGTTGCTTAGATCGGGAGAAGACAGCACACCGGTCACCAGGGCGGAGTTTAACCAAGTGTTAGACATGTTAACTCAATTGACTAGAATGCTCAATAACAGTGGAGTTGAACAACCAGCGGTTTTACCAGGTAACCAGCAGCAGGGTTTGGAGCGGAAGAGAAGGCGTACCTCCACTCATAATGAGCGGACCGGCAGTGGTGCTCGTCTAGCAGCCTGCGGTCAGCAGGCAAGCATGAAGCAGGGTGGTAACGACAGCAACAAAGATAGTAATGTGCTATCAAATGAAATTGGAACACAAGAGAATCGTTTTGATTTTGGAGCATGGGCCGGTCAGCAGTTTTGGTTCCAGCAAGGTACTGTCAATACTAACAGCAATTCTAGAAATAATTCTGGTATAGAGAAAGACTTTAACATTCTTTGTGACAAGCTTTATTCTTTTAAAGCAAACCAATTAGAAATAGACTATTTAAAAGAATGTGTCAAAGTGGAAAGAATACCGAAGGGACTAAGATGTTTCAAGTTTCCCAATAATGTGCAAAAAGACTCTAACTATTATAAAAAACTATGTGATGTATTTAACCGTGCTGGCATAGAAATGTTAGAGGTGATGGTAGCAGAATATGAAATAAGAGCTGATACCCTATTGAATGATTTGAATGTTTTAAACAATAGTTTGATTAATGATGAAAAATTTGTATCTGTCAAACGGAGTTATGATAACATTTTCAAAGAGGTTGACCAGCACTGTTTGAGAATTTTGAATCGTAAGATTCACAAGTTAGAGAGGGATTTAAAGGAATATAATGAAGGGGTGGCTTATCCACTACCAACTAAAACTAAGCAGTTTAATTACAATAATAATGGCGCACAGGGAAATTTTAACAGCAGTTATAGGACGGAGATGGTCTATGAGACACCGAGAAGTAATCAAAGGTTTGCGGAGAAAGAAAGAGTTACCCCCACCAGGATTTTCTGTTTCCCCCAAACAGAGTGGGGGGGGAGGGGGAACAGATTCCCTTAGGGGTGGTGGAACAAATAGGACAGGACTCACAAGCTACTCGAAGTTCTTCAGTAATGAATGATACCGTAGCTAGCATAGACATTTTAAGTAAGGTTACAGTGGTAACAGAAAATAATTTTTCTGTTTATAATTATACCAATATTAATCTGAGAAAAGAATATTTTGATTTATTTACAAAAGGATTGCATTTTGTACCAGCATTCTCAAGTAGATTAGAGCAGGAATTAATAGACCTAAAAATGTTTAGTAGGCAATTGAATTTAATGCTTTATTTTAAAGGGGAACCTCCTCTAAATATGGAACTTTCTCGAAAGAGTGTATTTAATCCACCTATGGACCCAATAGTAAAAATATTTGAAGAGATGATGGAAAAGGATATCAGGGTGATTAATAGAAAAAAAACAGAACAATAACCCCCAAAATATCTGCAAAGAGGAGATGAATTTGATTAAAGATCTTAGAATTAACAACTGTAGGGCGATGAAAACAGATAAAGGGGGGGGGGTTTAGTTTTGATGTACAACACCGATTATGCCCAGCATATTAATCTGATGCTGCAGGACCCAGAGCAATATGAGCAAGTATCTAGTAATGAGTTACACATGGCATATTCCAGGATTAGTTTCATTTTACATGACCATCTTTTGCAGGGAGTCTTTAATGAAAGATTGTATAATTTTTTAACTGTTGCCAAGCCAAGAATTCCTGTAATATTTGGTATCCCGAAAACACACAAAGGTCTGGATCCCTTAAATTTTAGACCTATAGTATCCGGACAGGGGAGTATAACAGAACCTATTGGGAAATTTATAGATCACACTTTGAAGCAGTTTACAACCTCTTTAAAATACATCTGTAGGGATTCTTGGGATTTTCTCAGGGGTTTGCAATCCCTAGAATACCATCCAGATTTACTTTTGGTAACTATAGATATTGTTCAATTGTTTCCTAGTATACCACATTCTACAGGATTGGAATGGTTTAGTGACGTTTTGGTTAATGAAGCGAAGCTGACTCCCAATACCACCAATTTACTGGTGGAATTTATGGAATTAGTCTTGGAAAATAATTTTATATGCTTTAATGGCCAATTATATAGGCAAAAACTGAGTGTTGCAATGGGGGCAGCTTGTGCCACTGTTTATGCGAACATAGTGTTGCATAAATGGGAACATACATATATTTTTGGCACAGAGTGGGCACGTTACATCAGGCATTATGTCAGATTTCTTGACGATATTTGCCTTATATGGAGTGGTACTAGGGCAAGTATCCAAGAATTCATCGGTTACATTAACTCTACCACTTCCTTTTTAACCTTCACACACTCATTAAGCCTGGATAGTTTAGATTATTTAGATGTGCATTTGGTTAAGGATAACGTCAATAATAGATTTAATTCTAGGGTGTTTAGGAAGCCCACTTATTCGAATGCATTTCTACACTTTCAAAGTAATCATCCTGATTACCAAAAAAGAGGAATAGTTAAAGGGCAATTTATCCGTGCCTCTAGAATATGCAACACATCACAATTGTTTACGGAACAAATTGGTTTTTTGAAAGAAAGATTTTTTGAAAGAGGGTACCCAAGTCCATTGGTTGAGGAATTAGCGACAGAGATTATTACCAATAGGAAGACAAAATATCCACCCCTGTTGGGTAATATAGGTACGGTAAGTTGCCAAGTAGGCAATAGTCTGCAAAACTTTGAACAAAAGGGGTATATTCATACCTTTGGTATTGATTCTGATGTTGTAGAAAGCAGTGTAAGAAAATATTGGCCAATTTTGAGGTTGGACGATAGGTTGGGCGGTATGATCCCAGAGTTTCCCAGATTTATTAGGCGTAGGGGTACCAATATAAAAGAAATGTTAGAAATGAAGCAGACTAAGCAAAAGGGATGTATTGGAAATAAAAAAGAAGGCACATACAAGTGCGGAATGTGCAAACAATGCCCAGCCATATTTAATGGACACAAATTATATTTACCATCAAGAAAATTTTTATGTCAACCGAGGGGCTACTACAATTGTAATGCCAAATTTATTGTCTATCTGGGTTTATGCACAAAATGTAAGAGTTTTTATATAGGGAAGACTGAGAGAACTTTAAGAAGAAGAATCTATGAACACCACTATGATATAACTAGAAAAAAGGAAACTAATGCTTTCTACAGGCATTCCCTTTTTTGTCCCAATATGGAGATCAAATTTATTATTTTAGAGCAAGTAAAAACAGATGTCTGGGGAGGTGATTGGGAGTCCCTGTTGGAATATAAAGAATTAATATGGCAGTTGAGATTGGATGCAGGAAGGCGACCAGGACTAAATGACGCTTGCAGTATTAGCAGCGTCTTGAAGTTAAGGAAGGCAAAATTGTGAATTTAGACCCACAGCACTCACAGGATCAATTTAAAGCATTTTTTATGAAGCATTTTTTATGATGTATTAAACTATCTATAGGTTTAACAAATGAAGGTTTAGTTTTTAATTCATTAGGTAATGTAGTATAGCATTTATTTTATTTGTTATTGTTACATGGGGGGCTTGAATATTAAATACATGAACACAGTATACAAATTTGATACTACATATTGTTTTATATATTTTTTTATATTTAATGGCAATCAATGTATATACTAACAATTGATTATTGCAGCAGTTTACATTTTTTTAACACTGCAACAGTTTTTATTTTGTAAAGGGTGGTTGAAAACATGCCTTGTAGGAAAAGGGAAATGAAGGGTTAAATAGATACTTCTTCCTAATTAATTGAATAATTGATTGAATTTTAAATGTATATAAAGAGTGGCAAGTTTGAAGTGATTTTATCTTGAGAAAGCTCAGCATTGTGCTGAGCGAAAGCACTTGATGAGATTGGTGTTGAGACTGTATTTCAATAATTCAAGAGATTTTTATTCAACAAGAAGCCTTTTATTTTCTGCTTGGCGGCAGAAGGAGTACCAGCATTGCTATTTGATTTTTTACTTCTGGATTTCCAGCACCGCCTTCCGAGTCGTGGACCAATTTGTTTTACTGTAACAGACATTCTAACAAAAACATCAAGTGGAGGTGTTATGATAGGGATTAAAGAGAGCTATGAGACCTGTGATTATTACATGTTCAATGATAATACCAATACTATAGATTGTGTAACTGTGGGAATAAAGACAACCCTGGAACATATAACAGTTGTTGGACTATACAAAGTCAAGTGCAGATGACCTAGAGGAATTCATACATTTCTTGCATGAAACACAGGAGGGAAGAATAATATTAGCTGGGTACTTAAATTTACCAGAAACAGACTGTAATAATATTGAATCAACAATGTTAGTAAGGAAATTTTTCACAGTGTATATTCAGGAATAAGAATTGTTTCAGATTGTAAAAAAAAACTACCAGGGGACGGAACATACTAGACATTGTTTGTGTTCCCAAACAAATTACTGTAACTTCAAGTCAAGTTTTACCACCATTAATGTGCAGTGATTATGGAGTTAAAAAAGTTAATTTGTTGCTAGATAATTCTGCCAAACTGAAATCTGAGCCAATGCTCAGAAGGTTAACTACAGATTATATGGAAGCAAAACAGTCACTATGTATAACTAACTAGAGTGAAGTGTTCAGTGGAAGAACTGCAGAGGGAATGGGGAAAGTTTTGAAAGATAAATTGTTTGAGTGCAAAAAAATCAAAAAAAATGTTTAACATCAGCATCTAGGCATACTATATCAGGGGGATATATTTCCATAAGAACAAGAGATCTAATTAAGGTGAGAGACACAAAATATAAGAAATGGAAGAGAGGTTGAATTACAACTTTGAAAACTGAAATAAGCAAGCTGGACAAGATCAAGAAATATTTGAAGCAAATTTATATAAAGATATTGAGCATAATAGGAACTCTTTTTATATTTATGTATATAAGATGTGGAAGGAGTAAAGACACAAATTGATAAACTGTGTGCAGATTCTAAAATTTATTCTCATACACAACAGATTATAGATATATTTACAAAATCTTATGCAAAACAGTTTGGCTCCACAAAAGGGGTCATAATCTGTATGAGTGACATTCAGATAACTCCAGATACTGGAATCAAATTAGATTATATTGAAAAAAGAACTGTGCAAACTGGATCCAAGCAAAGCACAGGGAGGCGACGGAATTAGTAACAATGACCTGAGAACACTTCAGCAAGAACTTACAGTACCATTATATCTATTATTCACTAGGTCATATAAATATGGGGAGATTCCTCAAGATTGGATACATGCACTTGTTAAAACTGTCTTTAAGGGAAAGGGGAGTAGGACAAACCCAGAGTCATACAGACCCTTAAGTTTACTTTTATGTTGTGGAAAAATAATGGAGAAGGTAATATTGGATAAGTTATTGTCAGAACTGGATAGGATAAGTTGGGGCTTGAAACCATATATCAGCATGCATATGTTGAAAACAGATCTATTACCACCTGTAACATGATGTTCTATAACAATATAATAACAGCTATGAATGAAAAAAACTGTGCTGTGATGTAATTTATACAGATTTAACTTCACCATTTGACAGGGTCATACACAAAACACTGATCAATAAATTAGTATAAGTAGGTATTGATGTACTCTTGATAAGATGGAGAGCTGCATGGCTTACAAATAGGACATGGCAAGTATCATACAGCACTGGACAGGTGAAATCCTTGGTTACAGTCAGGGTGTCCCACAGGGCTATGTCCTAGGCCCTCACTTGTTTAGACTGTATCTTTCAGACCTAACATTTTCATCTGAGGCGCTCTACAGTCTATGTACAGATGACCTGAAATTGGGTAAACTGATTACATGTGTTACAAATAAGGCATGCCTGTGCAAAATAACTTCACTAAATTGACCATTTGGGTACAGGAGAATAATATGCTGATAGATACATCAAAAACTAGGCATATGAGATTTGGGATACATAAACTGAAAGGTGAATATTTAATACAGCACACAGAGAATGAAACTGTGGGCTCATTTAAGGACCTGGGTATGTAGGTAGATTCAGCTAGGAGTTTTTCTAATCATGTCATCCAATTGGTTAATGATAGTTCGAGAACTATAGGTAGTATAAAAAGATTTATAAAGTCTAGAAAATCAAAAATAATGTAGTTATTGTCTGTTAGTTTCTTTAGACCCAAACTTCAGTATGGAATAACAATATGGAAACCCTATAAGAAAACAAGCATGAGTAAACTGGAAAGAGTACAGCAGAAATATACCAAGGGCATCCATGGATGTGAAAATATATTATTATGAAAGACTAAAATATCTAAACTTGTACAGTGTCTCTTACAGATATCTAAGAGGAGATCTTATTCAGGTATATAGGGCATTTAGAGACAACTGTTTGGGGTTATCAAAAGTGCTTGAGAATCATCAGACAACCTATGTAGAAGATTCTATAGGAATGAGAAGTGTACTTACTGGTTCTCTGACAGAGTAGCCAATGCATGGAACAGACGCCAGTACCAAATTACATTAAAGCAAGTACTACTTTAGATATTTTTAAGAACACACAAAATAACTTTTAGAAAAATAAAACAAAAAACAACCAGCCAGGTTCCCACACACGTTTAATCATACTCTGAAATCTCGGCCAAAGCCTTCAAGGAGTAAAAACTTCTCAGAAACACTTGCCTTAAATACAAATGTATAAAGACAATTAACACTCAATTACATATTTAAATAAAAAAATCTCCAATTACACTCTTAATTTAACCCTTTAGGGGGATAGACTATCAAACTTTAAAATGTAAACACATTCTTTGAATAACAATTGATTCTTTAACAGCACTTTGTCAAACTGAGAAATATGTATTTTTTCCAATATAGTACCCTGTAGCCCACTACTATTCCCATAATGAAATTTATTAAAATGTACAGCTATTGAACTTTCTTCCTTTTTATTAACAATGTCTCTCTCATGTTCTAACAACTTGGTCTTGAAAGGCCTCTTACTTTCTCCCACATAAAATCTGTTACAGGGGCATCTAAGGGCATATAGGGTACCTTTTTAGGACATGTGGTCATTTTAGTTGTAATATGGAGGGTACTGTATATTCCCTTAGATGCAATTACATACCCATAGCCATCCTCCCCCCCCTGTGTCAAAATTCTGGAAAAATGCATCCACACTCAATTACTACAATACCTATTATCTCATAACCTTATCTCTCCCTCTCAACATGGCTTCAGACCGAACACAGCACCACCACAGCCCTAATCCATTTCTCTAACACCATCAACCACCTGAGAAATTCAAACCAACAAGTAGCATCAATCTTCCTAGACATGTCAAAAGCATTTGACACCGTCTCCTGTCATAAACTCCTTAATACTCTTGTCTCACTAAACATATCAAAGACTTCCTTCTCCTTGTTCCTAAGCTATCTTTCTGACAGACAACAAACAGTGCAATGGAAATCTGAACTATAACCACTTTTGCCTGTCTTGGTTGGAGTCCCCCAAGGGTCCATACTAGGACCTGTTCTTTTCACCATCTTCTCCAATGATCTAGCCTCATCCACAACACATGCTAAAGTAGTTCAGTATGCTGATGATTTAACTTTACCAGACCTTCAAATAGTAGCCCAGCAAGCTTTTAGTGATATATAAACATATAAATATATCTAAGTAAATCGCAACTAATCCTCAACCCCAAAAAGACACAGTTAATGCTATTTACCAGTAGCAAATATTCACTGACCTCACCTCCTTTCACCATTCTCTCAGCAAACAACACAGTCGTCCAACCAGTTGAGCACACAAAACTCCTTGGTGTGACAATTGACAACAAACTCAGATTCGACCAACACATAGCCAATACAATTAAGAAAGTCCACATCAAACCTGGCTCATTGTACAGAAGCAAACCATTCCTCACTGACAATCCCAGATTAGCTATATCCAGAACCTTCCTCCTCTCTATGCTGCTATATGTTTTTCCCTTCTTCACCAACTTAAAAAAATCAGACTTAACCAAATTGAAAACTTGTTACAACAAAATAGCCTGCTTTGCAGTCAACCTTCCCCACCAAACCCATCATTGTATTGCTCTATATAAATTAAATTGGATCGAGCTACCTAACCTTCTCCACCTCTACCAGCTTAAATTCACACACACTATCATCTTCCATCCTGACAGCCCCCCACATTAGGGGGTGTGGGGGCAAAGCCCCCCCACATAGTTTAGGTAAATATTTTTTTCTGCAAACAGTTATTCATTGCAGTTATAAATATCCATGTGTATGGTTTCAAATGTATAAAGTATGTGGGGGGCTTTGCCCCCCACACCCCCCTTAACTATATATACTAACTCCAGGATCGCACAACAGTGGGGAAAAGGGCATATACCTTTTACTTTAATGTGTCAGTGTTATGAGTTTCAGTCAAATGAGTTTTCAGTCTTTTGAACTTTCAGTGTTTTGGTCTCAGTCAAATGAATTTCAATCAAATTAAATTTAGATTATATGAAGTAGAACCGTGTGTGTGCGTGTGTGTGTGTGTGTGTGTGTGTGTGTGTGTGTGTGTGTGTGTGTGTGTGTGTGTGTGTATGTATTTTCAAAGTTTATAGTATATCTGAGCAGAATAGTTGAATAATGTGTCAGTATATTTTTTTAACTAACGTGTTTAGCTAATCAATCATTGATGCACTGAACAAACCTAACAAGGACTACCCTTAGACTGCACAACTTTGAAATTAATTCCAGCTTGTCTCCACCCTAACTGACACTGGGGCTCTACATTGGAGCACTGGAATCCTGGAAAGTGGCATGTGCCATCATCACATCCATCTTGAAGGTATACATTTTAATTGATTACATATCATGTGGTGTGGAACACTTTCCAGACTGTCTACAGAAATTATTAGCTGTCATAGTATCCTTAGGGTAACAGAGATAAAGCTGTCTGTTATCAGATGTAAAGCAATGTATGAAAATAGTGACTGTATCCTTAAGTGGAACTAATACTACTCAGCACTGAGGCTCATGTGACCCTACTATCAGAGTCAGGGCAGGATTCACGAAGCCTCCGTGTAAGAGTTATAACTCATACACGGAGGCTGCAGTTAAATGGAGTGATGTCATCATGCTCTGCATATTCATGAGAGCATGCTGAATCACACTTAAGGCCAACACGGTCCATGTAAGACAAGTGGGGGCGTGTCCGTAGGCTGAGCCCTGCAAGCGGACACGCCCCCATAAGTGTAAAAGTGTCCAAAGTAGACACCCACAACAGAGTCCACGGAAATGTGAATAAACACAACACAACACATGCCCCTACAGACTATTAAACATAAAAGAAATATAACTGAACATGTCATATTTTGTTTAAAATGTAAAAATGTTTAACCGTGAGTGCGCTCGTTTGCACGGCGTGCCTGTAGCGCAGCTACAGTTAGCAGTCAATGGGAAAGCATATAAGAACTAAATATGCAAAATAAGCCAGGAAGCAATAGCGTAGCAGTAGAGATGTTGGCTGCAGAGCACAACACCAATATTTTTTTTTTGCAAAATAAGCAGGAAACAAGTCCCTGACAAATATGTACACATAAAACCACAATATATGTAAAATGCAATGAAATAGCCCATTTATATTGAAGAAATGTGAGTTAAGAAATGAATAGAAACTGCCAGATGTGCCCATAGCTGAGCTACAGTTCAACAGAGTGAGTGTATGTGCCCGTAGACAAGCATTGGTTTAACTGGTGCAAAATGAGTGCCCGTAGCTGAGCAGTGGTTTACCACGCTAAATATATGTGCCCCTAACTGAGCTGAGCGGAATATGCGTGCCAATAACCAAATGAGGCTTAAACCAGCGTGCCCCATTTGCGCGGAGCTGCGCACCGTGCAAACAAGCTAACCAACGGGCAACGTTGAGCAAGCCGTATCAAAACTGCCTTCACACAGACACACCCCTCATCATGTCTAGACAGTCATGAAAAATAAAAAGCAGTGGCGAGGTTCGAACCCAGGATACTATACACCATAGTCAAGGTACAGAACCACTAAGCCATGACAGCAGTACCTAGAAATGCAATAATAGCTCATATATAGGAATGAATACAAACTACAGCATGACAATGCAGGTTTACTGAAGTTGATACAATTCCAAAATGGCCAATCACAGATATGTGCGGGAAAAACGGACTATATAAGCCCCATAGGCGGGAATACACAGCATAAACGATTGTAGAACAGACCTGCAGGCAGAATGTCAGGAGTAGGAGAGGGTAGTCGCTTTCGAGCACAGACGTGGGGTGTTGAGGAGTCCAGGTACATGGCCTGGCTCCTAGTCCACAATCATGAGGCCCAACTCATGCAGGGCCAGGTCCTCTGGGGAGCGTACAGGGCCGAGGCGTGGGACCGGTTGGCTCATGAACTCACCAGTGCCACAGGAATTCCAAGGACAGGTGAGCAGGTCCGTCACCACCATGCGGACCTGAAGAGATGCAAGCAGGACCAACTGAACCTTTGGATCCAGGAGGCCCGGCAATCACCCAACGCCCCACCACTGAGTAAGTAACAATTAATTATGTATGTAAAAAGTTAAACTACCTGAAAGTATGGAGATGTGTATTCCAATATTACTTCATTTATATTACAGCTGCAGGTGTCCGTTCTGCGAACCGCAGAGCCTATGCCGATAGGCTGGTGCGGTTGCGCCACCAGGCAGGTCAGTAATCCACTACCAGTAACTGTAAAGATATATAAAAGTATGACAGTCAGCAAAAGAGTGCAGTGTAGCCAGTAAGGAATAAAACTTGCAAGTAACAGTGCGAAAGTGTATGCAAGTATTGCTTGATTACAAGAGTTCCCAGCCTGTAAGTGTAAACTAAACATGAAACTGTCCAACATATATTCTGAAATAAAAATGCCCTGCCTGTAAGAAAATAGTACACAACCTGCAGCAGCATGTAAAGTATAGCTGCAGATGATGATGAAATCACATGTGTGAAATATATCCCTGTGGAAATACTGAAACATGACAGAAGTGAGACTGCTGGAAAGGATTGTAATAACTACTGTTAAAACATGTCAATAAAGCCTAGAAGTACCATCCTGAATAGTAACATGAAAGCAAGTGAGAGAGTGTGAGAAAGTGTCAGGAATACAGCAATACAGTAGTAATAACCCCTAAATAAAGTATACTGCAGTCAAGACAGAATTAAATGCATGTGAGACTCAGAACCAAACAGCAAAATCTGTTCAAAGTGTTGCTGCATGTGGAATGTGTACCCCAAAATCTGGATATGTTGCTCCCAGTCTGAAACACGCAGATAGGATGATTGTCTGATATACCAAACATCCACACCTGTCTACAAGTATATAAAGCAAAAGTAACAGGATGATGCATCTGAACAAAGCTTGATATGAATGTGTATGAAGAACACTAAAATATATATTGATGTTGCAGTAACAGTCCTATCAGCAAGGTGAAGTAGTTAACATATAGGACACTGTAGTTAGAACAGTAGTGTGTATATAACGGTAGCTATTAGAAATGTACAGCATATGTATTGGTATTCAAAGGTGTTAATATTACCTTATTTACCCCACCCTCTAACCACCTATAACCCATTCCACGTGAAAATGGTATCTGCAATCACAATTAACACCCCTGGACGTTTGTCCTGTTGGGTCATATATATTTGCATGTCTGTTGATGCATCTGCCCTGTTCATACATTCACACCTGATGGCCTGTTGCCATCAATCAACTCTGCATGTTGTTGGACTGTGTATTACTGTTCAAATTATGCATGTGTTATGCATGCTGTTCAATGGTGTGAATATCTGGGTGTTTGGTTAATGGGAATACTAATGCATGCTGTTACAACTAACTGTGAATGGTATTATATGTCACTAACCCAAACTGTCATGACATAATGCAAAACATAGAACGACAGGGAAGGCGGGTTCCAGCGGACCCACCTCTCCTACCTCAGCTGGCGAGTGCACCTGGCACTAGTGCCGAGTCCGGACCCTCCTCCGGTGGCCCTGTGCCACCTGCGGGTGGAAGCGCTGCAGGGGATGGGGCTCGCCCCCCCTCTGCAAGTGTGGCCGGAGGAGATCCACCACTCACCCTCCGTAGCGTCCGGACTGTGGTGCGTAGGGAGATTCGGGACTCTGTCCTTGATCCCCTACGCCAGATCGAGGCACGGGTGGTGCAACTAACGGGCATGCCCATTGCCCCGCCTACACAGCCCCGTCCTGGGCAGTGAAGGAACAGTGGCAACTGCCTATGGGTGGGGATATCAGTTCCACTGTTGCCATCTGTGGGCTCATGGGCTCTGGATATCCAAACCTCTGTCCCCGTCAATTGTGTAACCCCCCCACACGTGTCATACACCGCCCCGTATGCGTCTTGCTTGTCTTGTCTGTTTACCTACCCAGCCTACCTCCCCAGCTGAACCGACTTCCTTCACCTGACATACCACTCTTACCTGAAAAAAAAAAAAAAAAGGGCACTCTGTACCCACAAAAAAATTACGCCCCATACATAGCTGCCCATTCCGCACACATGTCCACTGGACATGGAACCTATCAATTACAATTGGCTGTACAACAAGTATTATTGTTGTCCTGACACCTCTCCCAGGTGTGGATGGTTTCAAATGTCACACCAAATTACATACATATGCACAGCTGTTGCTGCTGAAGAAATGGGCAGCTATGGGCCTTACCTACATCCCTCCTGCACATCCCAAGCATGTTTCCCTACTGTCTTACCCTCTTTGTGACCCCTTTTTCACCACTTTCCTGTCTCCCCATTTTCTTTTCTTTCAAAGAAAATAGCGCGGGTGTGCGCCAGAGTAAGCACCGTTAAGCGGTTGTAACGGGTGTCTTGTGAGCTAACCGCCAGTGCGCATGCGTGAGCTCCGGGCAAACCAGCACTAGCCCGGTTACAACTGCTTAAAAGTGCCTTAGTCACTGTGATTGACAGGTCCTGTACTCAGTTCAAAAGAAAAATAAACTCCCACTGTCAATCCCGAAACCAGGACCTTGGAAACACTAGTCTGTACAACCTACCACTAAGCCATGACTTTTATACAAAAACATTGTGCTAAAATAAATATAACCCATAAAAGTAGGGATGAATGTAAAGGGAATATAGGATGTGTAGTACACAAAGCATGTCATTTAAAATAAATGTCAAAAACAATGGATATCCATAATAGTAGTGTGTGAAAAGAAACAGCCATGCTAGTTGGCAGCCTGTAGATAATAAGGTCAGTTAAAGTACATAGATATATGTATGCATATGTACACACATATATATATATATATATATATATATATATATATATATATATATATCTATATAAATATGTCTATATATACTTGTAGGCGTCAATGTGCATACACACTTGCTACAGGGAACACGAAAGAGGAATGGAGAATTGTGAATATACAACACAGCCTGAAGCATGAGAGAGATACTAACCATTACAGTCACAGAACACTGTCCACAGCATACCAGCATGGTCCCCGCCCACACAATCTGAAAGGGCAACGCCTATCACACATACCCTTTTATAGCACTGACCTGAAATCACAGTGAGAACTGCAATCAGTACACAACTGGCTGTATGCAATTAGCAAATGCTGGCCTTCAATTGGTGCAGAGGCCATCACATGGGCCTATGCAGATACCTACAAAAGCATCCAGTGCTAACACTCCCCACATGCAATAAATTAATTGCATTGTCTGTAAGCAGACAGAGGGAGGCTGAGAAGTGGAAGAGAGAGAGAGAGAGAGAGAGAGAGAGCACCCAAAAAAAAAAAAAAAAAACACTGTGACTCTCTCTACCCTGAAGCTGTCAGCACTGACAGTAATAGCAGCAGCAAGCAGAAGCTGTGGAACGCAACCAGCTGCGACAAACAGAGGTAATGCAAAGTAGCAGGTTAACAGTGTGCATACTGTGAACCCTCCAAATGTGTCATAGGTCTGTATCTATAGGTATGTCCATGTGATATGTTGTGTGTACGTAGTTCCAACAAAAGGGGATGACCACACATCACATGTCAAGCAGTCATAGGCCAGGATCCTGGTAGCATGTATCTGTGCGTTGGCCTAGCAATGGCTGTAGTGACTGCTTTGAAATGTCAGCCAGGCCCACATGTCAGGATCAGCCCATCCCAAAGGCACACTGGCTGGGAACAAGTGTCTGCAGGTACCTGAAGTCACTGCACATGCATCCCATACTGCATTACCCCATAGCATAGCAGACCAGGCCCAATATGCATATGATGTGGTAATTCCCAGGGTCAGTCGAGGTGCCCCTTAGTGTTGTGGGACCACTGTTGCTGAATGCCACTGTCCAGGTACATATCCTGTAGCACGGCCCAGATAAACTACCAATGTTACATGCGGTGGTATGTCCCCTCAGAGTGCTGGTAGCACACATCCAGGGGGACCACGAGGTCACAGTGATGCTGTGGGTTCTCCTCTGCTGAGGGCGGCCCTCACCTGGACATGTGCGATGATAGGGAGGTTACATCCAGCTGTGATAAATATCCGAAAGGTGAGGGAGAGGGAGGGGGGATATGTGCACCAAACATGTCTGCAGGAATGTTGCCAATATGCGTGTGTTTGGTGAATGTTAAGTAGGTGTGGACTAACACAGAGCATATCCGAGGCATGTGGTCCGTATGTGTAACATAACTGAAGAAGGCCCTGTGGTCATCCACAGTGTTTGTGTCTATTACCCTCCCAGAGTAGGCTGTGGCTGTTGTTATGACGGACTGTAGCGTAGTACCAGTGCTGACCACAGATGCCTACCCTTAATGTGAATGTGCTCTGTCCTGCAGTAGCCTCCTGCTATTGCTATACAGTCTGCCTCTGTCTGGGGTTCACTGGACAGGATGCCTAACTGTTGTGCATAGGGTCTGGGTTAGACATGTGTGTGCAAGTGTCATGCAATCCGCAGCATGTTTGTGGTAAGCATTTGCAAAGGGGTCAGCAGTGTGGCTTGTGGCTTCCACTGGCCCAGTGTGCTGCATGGATACCATCCCAGTCCCAGCAAGTGAATAACTGTCTAACCACATACATATCAATGTAGTGTACTGTACTGGTGGTGGTGGTGGGATATGTATATCCAGGCCGAGTAACGTCTGTCCACATCAGAGTAGTGGACGGTGTCCCACATACAGTACCTTGGGATGGACCCCCAGAGTGAGGTTGTGCATAGCACCTGTCAGTGTGTGCTGACCGATGGGGCATGCTACTACGTAGTGTGGAATGTGGCAGGTATTGTTGCACAGGTATTGGCTGAGCACTGATATCTGGCCATGCACCTGTGTATCCACCACGACACACACATGCAACATATGGGAGTAGTAGTATATCACTACACATGCATATCATGTATAGTATGTGTGCCATACATTGCTGACATGGTCTGCTGATATCCTGTCTGTGTTCTCTTCCAGGGAGATGGCGCGACAGCGTAACCCCGCCTACTCCATTGCGGAGGATGAGGAGATCCACCAGAGCCTGGTGCGGAGTATGACATCCTGTTTTTCCACACCAGTCAGAACCAGCAGGAGAGGGCCGCACTGTGGCAAGACCTGGTCCGTAGGGTAAATGAAATTGGCATGCATAACAGGACATATGAGCAGGTACGACATCACTGCAGTGATTTAATCCGAAGTGTCCGGCAGCGTGCAGCAGATATCCACAGGCAACAGGTTGCCACAGGAGGTGGGGTGGCCACACATCCCCCCCTCACCAGACTGGAGGGGCTACTCCTAAGTGTTGTGGCTCCAGCCCTGGAACACCAACAGCAGTACACCTGCATTATGATGGAGGCTGGTTCCACACAGCAGCACGACATGGAGCGTGCAGGTAAATGCCATATGTACACCTGACTGTTTTGTACACTGTATCATATGCAATATCTATGGGACAGATGTGCCAACTAACATTAATCTCATCATTTCTGCAGGTCCCTCCAGGGTTACAGAGAGACAGGCCATCCATGCTGGTGAGTGTGTTTAACATAACCTATAATAGTCCTGATAATGCTAGTAACAGTAGTGTAACTCAGTAGTGCTCTGTGTGTATACTGCAGGGTGTGCATGTGTGCATGTGTGCAGGTGTGTCAGTACCCATGTATGCATGTGTGCAGGTGTGCCTGTGTCCAAGTGTGCATGTGTGCCTGTGTCCACGTGTACATGCGTGCATGTGTGCCTCTGTCCACGTGTGCATGTGTCCACGTGTGCATGTGTGCATGTGTCCATGTGTGCATGTGTCCACGTGTGCATGTGTGCATGTGTCCACGTGTGCATGTGTCCATGTGTGCATGTGTGCCTGTGTCCATGTGTCCATGTGTGCATGTGTGCATGTGTGCATGTGAACATGTGTGCATGTGTGCATGTGTCCACGTGTGCATGTGTCCACGTGTGCATGTGTGCATGTGTGCATGTGTGCCCGTGTGCATGTGTCCATGTGTGCATGTGTGTATAAGTGCATCACTGGTAACAATGTCTGGAGAATGTAAATTGTGTTTCCTGTCTTCATCCCACAGGTTCTGGGGCTGCTCTGGTGACCTGCAGCAGGGAACCTGAATCCTGTACCACGGCTACTGGTAATGATGATATATGTGTAATGGTACAGGAAGGTGTGTCAGGGTCTGCCATTGGTCAGCCAATTGACAGTACACAGCTGTCAACCCCATCATTGCGCACAGTCATCCTGCCTATACATCCTATGTCACCATTGTCCCTAGGTGATGGACAGGATACAGCGGGCATAGACCAGGGTAATGTGGTACCTGTGGCACATGCATCCCCACACAGCAGCCATGGGCAGGGTCCTCCGATGGTACCACACAGACAGTTGCCCATGGGTTCTCGTGGGAGCATCCGTGGGCGTACTGCCTCTGGCCGATGTGCCCAGAGATGTCTGTCAACCTCAGCGATGTTTCGGACTGTCATGCAGGCTCAGCCACGTATGGAAAGGTACACCAGACAGGGTCTGAGGGAGCTCAGAGCATGCCGCACAGCCATGACAGACAGTATGCGTGACATTGCGGATGCTATCCGTAACTTCACCGATGTCATAGACAGACGTTGTGGGGACATTCTACAGCAGTTCCACAACCAGATGTCCATGAGCCAGGGCAGTGGTGGGCGTCTGCGGCGTCGACGTGGCCGTATGCCGGCAGCGGCAGCAGCTGGCAGTCGGCGCGGCAACAGGCTCGCATGCCCCATAGTGCCAGCAGCAGCCCCAGCAATGCTGGGTCTGTGCTGTCATCGGAATGCCCCAGGAGACCACGTGCGCATGGCTCTGGACAGTCCCAACAGGGACATGTGTCCAGTCATCACACTCCCGCTTCTGATGACAGTACCCAGTCAGGCGTTGTACTGGATACGGTCCGTAGCACCCCTGCCAGGCACAGGTACCGTGTCCATGCACACAGACACTGATCTGTATGGCCTGCCAGGTGCAGTTTGTGGCTGTCCACAAACCCCTGTATATGGCAGCCATGAGGTGGAACTGTGTGCGTGCATACACACATGCGGAATGTTAACACTTAGGGCAACCACATACATGCACACACTGCAGCAACACTGGCCCACCCTGTCCTGCTGCCCCTCACCAACACACATACACACACATGTCAATTGGTGGTATCAGTGGCTGACTCAGGCATACCTAATCCACACCCTGTGCATATGATGACACTGTGCCACCTCCTGCAATCTCCAACATAATTGCGGGAACAGGTAAACACATTGCTGATGCACAGGGTGACTACATAGATGTGTATTAGTAGTATCATGTTGGTGACAGTAGAGTGTGCTGCTATGACTGTGTGTGTACCCCAGCATGCCTGCTGTAGTAACTGTATGAATGTCCTGAATTGTTATCTGCACCCATAGTACATACCAAAACATAACAGCTGCACATAATTGCATGCCGGTGGTAAGGTTGTCAACAGATAGCCGCATACATGGGTAGCACAGGGGGAAAGCTAACGCAAGTAGTGATATGCAATGGTGGACATGTACAGTAATGGTGTCAAGATGCCCACAACAACTATGCCATGTGTATGTTCACGCATCTAGATATGTGTGCAGTACCAATGTTGTCCAGACCACAAATAAGTATGACATAATATCGGTTCCACCATGGCCATCTGTGCTGCGTATTCCTGGGTACATGTTGACAGTGCCTACATATATGCATTGTGAATTACTGTTATTGTTACCCCTTCTTTGTTGTATGATGCAGTACTTCCAGCCCTGTGTACTGTTACCTTGTTTGCATGCATGTTTGCCTGGGGTCCCCTGGAACACTGCTTACACCTGCAATGCAGGGTTACAGTGCTTCTGTAGACTGCTAGTGACATCTGCATAGCGTACCATATGTATGTCAACCTTACACATGACAGAACGTCACTGTCTGTCCTGTATGCATGTAAGTAGCCTGTGACACATTGCACACGTCTTACCTGGCATATACCCATGTGTGCAGTCATATATGTCAGTGCTATGAGACAGAGGCAGTCCACCCACACATACACACCTTCAGTATGTTGTTCCCCATTGGCCCTATGTGTTGGTACACACCATGGCAATCACACTACTAGGGTGGCATGTCCAAAGGTAACCTGTGAATCACCTCTATGGTCCAGTCGTGGTTTATGTGGGTCATGTGTCATTGTCACAGCTGCCACATGTATGCAGTCAGCCATCACCCTTGGCCAGGTATATACAACACATGTGTGGGATGCCACCACACAGCCAATCTGGGGACTGGTCTCTCTGAACCCAGTGATGCCATACCCTGTCAGGTGGCATGTCAGATATACTACGTACAGGAAAAACGTCTAACCCCATCCCTGCTGCTACTAATGATAATACCCCTGAAGATGTTCCTGATAGCTTTGACCAGTCCTTTACTGAGAGAGTGTAGGCCCTAGCTTGCCATCTACCTCCTAGCTCCCCTGGTCCTGAAAGCAGCACCCCTAGAAAACTACTTGCGTCCAGCTGCCAACCAGTCGCCACTTCACTCCTCCGTACCTTGGTTGTAACAGTGAAACCCACTACACTGTGTGCCGATCAACACCCTGCCATGTACCTATCAAAACCAGATGATGCTATTGCTTACCCCGTCTCAAAGATAATCAGAGGTACTATGTTAGAATCGAACTTTCCCACCATCTGGGAAATGTCATATGTAATCCCACTTCACACAGGAGGCAGCTCTACTGACGTCTCCACTGATAGGCCAATAGCTATACACTCTCCACATACAGAGATTATGGTGACTTTCATCATAGACAAGTCATGCACCACCTAGTCCAAACTCGCATCATGGCAGACACTCAGCATGGCGTACGTCCTCATCACAGCGGTCCGTCAGGCCTCCTAGCCTTTACTAACACCATAAGCCATACTTGCAACATCAATGATGTATCCACAGCCCTCTTATTGGATAACTCAAAGGCATACGATATGGTTGATCACCAACTTGGACTCCACACCCTGCACAGACTGTCTAGATACTGGAGCCTTCCAATGGTGTCAGTCCTACCTGCATGGTCAACAGCAGGCCGGCTTCTGGCAGACCAAACCCTCTAACCATCTACCTAACACCCACAGAGTACCACAAGGCTCTATGCTAAGGACCTTGCTGTCCTCCATCGTCATTAACGACCATTATACTGTCATCCCAAAGGCCAGCTGTATCCAATATGCTGTATACTCTACTCTGATCTGCTCAGCTACATCTCCAGTAGAGTTATGTTCAGCTACCCAGACCACCTGTAATACATTAGCAAACTGGCTTTCTGAACATCGTCTGATCCTAAATCCCAATCGAACTGAACTGCTGTTATTCCACAAACACGTAGGTCTACCACGTTCACTGTTACCATAACATCAACTGATGGCACAATAATCTACCCTGACCCATCTCAACAACTATTAGGTGTCATCATAGACAATAACCTCATATGTGACATACATTTTAACCAGATTAGCCAAGCCATCAATAGAAAGCTAGGGTCACTGTACAGAATTAAAGCCTTCCTAGCCCCTCCAGCTAAAGGTGCCATTGCTCGCTCACACCTTGTTGCAGCCCTTCTGTATGCATCCCCTCTACTCTCACATATGAACAAGACTGTCCTTAACAAGCACTGGATTTGCTACATCCACATTGCCAGGTTTGCCACTGGCCCGCCTGTTAGGACACATCATTGCATCAATCTAAATCAGCTTGGTTGGCTAGCAATAGCCAGCCTAATACAGTATAACCAACTGATTATGGCCTATAAAATCCTGTATAGTCCAGACAATACTCCTGCACTTAAATTACAATCACCCCCTATAACAATCCTAGACCGCTTCGATCCTCAAACATTGTACTACTTTGAACTAGCGAGTCTATTAACACAGCTGGTGATTCTCTCTTTGCAAATCCTGTACGTAGATCCTGGAACCCACTTCCAGCTGATATTACCCTACTGTCCACCTTAGGTCATTTAACAGTAGACCCAAACAACATTTGTCATGTAACTGGCTATGTCAGTGTATCAGGCCTGGCTAACTGGGATGTGTAACCTGTGTGAACCACTGTACTGTGTAAATACAATTTAATCCTGGCTTGTGCTCAGGTCTAACATTAACCTGTGGAACATGTTGGACCTGCTTACTTATGTAATCTCTGTAAATAATCTGTTTGTACTATGTCATGCTAGTATTCTGTAATGCTGTATCTGCTACCCTCGTAGCTTGTCTCCACGGGCCTACCCTGGGAATGGACATGCATCCAGTTGGGCTATCCCAGTCAACATATGTAGGAGAAATACATAAAGCAATACATGACATTACAGTGATGACAATACCAGTCAGACATTGCCACACACTGACAGCATGCTGAACACACTGGGGCATACGTGGGGACTCAGACTAGCAGCCTGCCTGTGCATCACACAGCTCCGCAGCTGGCACACAGGCATATGTTCTGTCAGAACAGAGCACATGCCACACATGGCACGCACATCCCCTGTGCCACACACCCACAGCCTGTAGGGCTACACAACACACCTGCTACAGATGTGTCAGGTACCTGTCATGTGTGCTGCACTGGTGTCCCGCTCAACAGGCTGTATCTGGTGAAGGGCACGGTGATATGACTCAGGGCCACTATGGTCCACCACAGCACACATGCATACAGGTCAGACAGAGGCATGGACAGATATGACTCACTCATTGACCATGCCAGTGTGGCTGCCTGGGACATACCTCCCTGGATTACATGATAGGGAACATAGAATGGATCTGTCAGCATGTGGCACAGGCCAGTATGAGCCTGATGTTGGTTGCCAACATACTCTCCCCAGGTATTCTACCACTATATGTGGGAAGGCTGTTGTATGTCTACATTATGCTCAGTCTCCACTGTCATTCATAGGGTATCCACTGGCTGTCAACGTCTGCTTACATGCTAGGGAAGCCACATTGATGTTCACGGGTCATCTTGCACGTGACACACATGGCCCGATGTATACTGGCATGGCTCCTTGGTACACACAAACTGCCTTATGCTGCAGGACATGGTTTACATAGCGACCTCCGTGGGTATCACACAGGTTAGGACACTAACAGTGCTGCTACACAACTACAGCAGTGTACACCGGAGGATGCATGCACCGGACACTGCCCCCAGCACGGTGAACTGCAGTGTCTGTGCAGTACCAGATGCATGATTCATGGCTCACAGGTGTTACCCATCACTGACAGGTTATGCCCCTTACCATGCCTGTCGTCCCCTACACATGTAACACACATGGATAGGGGTGTGGTATCCCAAGTTAACACAGATACACACACCTCCAGGTTGTTGGCACAGCACAAACCATCAGGGCCTACTCAGGTGCAGCTGACAGTGTGTCGGACTGCCATCTGGTTCATAGCATGGCACACACAACCCTCACATACACAGGAAGACCACCTATCCTCCATAACAACACCGGCAATATGACAGTCCCATGAACTGTGTTTATAAGGCCATACTGCATCCAGCCGAACATTGTGTGTGAGCATTACTGTAGCTACAACACTCTAGCTGAAGAGTTCACAGCATGTGGTCACCGAAATGCAGTGGAATGACATGTTACCACTACCACAACAGGTGGGAACATACAGCACCTGCACATTGACTACATGTACACTATATGGGCCAGACCAGATGTGTATCCCCTGCTGTAGGTCTTTCACCATAGACACCCACACTGTATAGGGACATACCACGTGCGGACCATGCACACTAGGACACACAGTCATATTGTATACATTGCTAATACCATTTATCCACACAAAGCATGTGTCAGACATGGTAACTACTGCAGGTCACGGGTATTTCTGTGTATGTGTCACACACATACATCATGTGTGCAATGCCATTGCTGGGTTAGGCGATGGCATGCATTGGTATGTACAAACACCCGCACAAGGTCATACTGTGTGACACAACCACACGTGATAGTTGTGGGTTACCCAAACATGCCTATCTGTACTCTGACGATGGTAATAGACACAGTAGTAGAGCACACTATTGGCATTACTAGCCAACCAGCCCTGTCTGGCTGTGCTGATAGTGTGGTGACATCCCCTGTGTTTACTGGTGGGGTATGCAGCATCCGGTGTATAGTGGTATTTGCCAAAAGGATCTGTTCCCTCACACTTTCATTTACACACACCCTACTACCCCCACACACATGCAAACTTGCCATATGCAGGATTCATTCCCCTACCTACCTATGTCATGACACGTGAGAGGGACGCATTAGCAAAGCGCACTGTTCGGTTTACTAGATAGTTCCTCGTCTCTGGCTATACTTACAGGGTGCTGACAACATCAGTACTTGGAAAGGGTAATGTGCATCAGGTAGTGTGATCTCCTGATTGCCAAAACTAACATGTTTTTCATACGGAAATGCACACACACAAACCCCACCACATCCAAACACACACACATGCCATTTACAGGTTTCAAATCCCAACCTACCTACATTACGATACTCGGGAGAGACGCAGTAGCAGAGTGCGCTATTCACATTACTGGGAGGCTTCTCTTCCCCTGCTGTACTTATAGGGTGCTGACATCATCTGTGTTAAGAAAGGGGCGTCTGCATCCTGTAGTGTGTTCTCCCAGTTGGCAAAAGGAACATTTCCCTCATACATATCTGCACACACACAATAACCACCCCCCCATCCAGCCACACACACTTGGCATCTGCAGGATTCAAGCCACTACCTAACTATGTTATGGCACATGAGACGGATGCATTAGCAGAGCGCGCTATTTGCATTACTGGGAGCCTTCTCTTCTCCTGCTGTACTTATAGGATGCTGACATCATCTGTGTTAAGAAAGGGGCGTCTGCATCCTGTAGTGTGTTCTCCCAGTTGGCAAAAGGAACATTTTCCTCATACATATCTACACACACACAATAACCACCCCTCATCCAGACACACACACTTGGCATCTGCAGGATTCAAACCACTACCTAACTATGTTATGACACATGAGACGGATGCATTAGCAGAGCGTGCTATTCGCATTACTGTGAGGCTTCCCTTCTCCTGCTGTACTTATAGGATGCTGACATCATCTGTGTTAAGAAAGGGGCGTCTGCATCCTGTAGTGTGTTCTCCCAGTTGGCAAAAGGAACATTTTTCTCATACATATCTGCACACACACAATAACCATCCCCCATCCAGACACACACACTTGGCATCTGCAGGATTCAAACCACTATCAAACTATGTTATGGCACATGAGACGGATGCATTAACAGAGCGCGCTATTCGCATTACTGGGAGGTTTCCTTCTCCTGCTGTACTTATAGGATGCTGACATCATCTGTATTAAGAAAGGGGCGTCTGCATCCTGTAGTGTGTTCTCCCAGTTGGCAAAAGGAACCTTTCCCTCATACATATCTGCACACACACAATAACCACCCCCCATCCAAACACACACACTTGGCATCTGCAGGATTCAAACCACTACCTAACTATGTTATGGCACATGAGACGGATGCATTAGCAGAGCGCGCTATTCGCATTACTGGGAGGCTTCCCTTCTCCTGCTGTACTTATAGGATGCTGACATCATCTGTGTTAAGAAAGGGGCGTCTGCATCCTGTAGTGTGTTCTCCCAGTTGGCAAAAGGAACATTTCCCTCATACATATCTGCACACACACAACAACCACCCCCCATCCAGACAGACACACTTGGCATCTACAGGATTCAAACCACTATCTAACTATGTTATGGCACATGAGGCGGATGCATTAGCCGAGCGCGCTATTCTCTTTACTGGGAGGCTTCCCTTCTCCTGCTGTACTTATAGGATGCTGACATCATCTGTGTTAAGAAAGGGGCATGTGCATCCTGTAGTGTGTTCTCCCAGTTGGCTAAAGGAACATTTCCCTCTCACAGCCTTTCACACACACAAACCCCACTCACCCACACACATACACACACACTGAGCATTTGCAGGATTCGACCCACTACCTAACTATATTATGACACTTGAGGGCGACGCATTAGCAGAGCGCACTATCCGAATTACTGGGCATCTGTTTTGCACCTGTAGTATTTCTAGGGTGCTGACATCTTCATTTCCACAGAGGTTTGTGGTTGTCTTACTACCTGTCAGGTGGGGGATAGCATGTATATGCATATGCAGCCACCTACATCAGGGTCAGATGTGCACATCACACTGGCAGGTTATGTTCTATACCATGCTTTGGGACCACAGGACCTGTAACACACAACACTACCAGTCCAGCACACCACACCCACATCCAGGACACACACCTAGCTTCCCTGGGAACAGTGCCAGGATATGCAGGTATTCACATACACCATTCCAGTTGTTAACATCAGGTACAGGCATATTGTGTGTGAGAACTACTCAGGCCTCTACCTCTGTACTCTACCGCCACTACAATTTGTGGGTCCATGTGCTATGGCAGAACCACACACCACAGCCACATGGTTTAATACATATTGCACATGTCCATCTGCAACGTGGGTACCCACTGTTCCACACCAGAGGTAGACCACCATTGTTGATACCTGCCCATGTCCACCTTTCCCTGGATATCCATATCCCATCTCCACCCCCAGGCAAGGTTGTCACTGCACACAGACTGTGTTTAGCACAAGCAGACTCTACACTTGTGTAGACTGGGGTTGATGACTTCAGAGGACCCATGCTGGAGGACTATACTTGCCACGCAGCATATTCCTTGACACTTGCATCCTATGAGCATGTGTACAGTTTGCATTGGTCATTCAGATATTGGCAAAGGCTCTTGCTACACCCATAGTGCCTATGTTAGGCAGGGCTCGAATGACAAACCCACCTTCATAGGTATCACAAGGGATACGAAACTAAGAGCAATGCTACCCAACGCCAGATATCTAAACCTCCAGATGCGTGCACACAAAACACTCCTTGGCATGGAAAACATCGATATCTGTGCAGTTACAGATGCCTGGTTCAGGGCTACTGAGAGCACACCAGCACTACCAGGTTTAACCCGGTTGATTTCTTTGAAACAGTCACCATGGCCATTGACGAGGGGAAGGTGGTTCACACAGCCTACCTGGACCTTGCAGAAGCCGTCACAACCATACCCCACTTGGCCATTCCAGAGAAGGTCAACAGCTTAAATATAAGGCCCTATGTCACTAGATGGATTGCACAGTGGCTCAAGGACAGATACCACATGGTTAGCATTGCTGGAGCCATGCCAGACCACACAACAGTTACGGGTTGTGTCCCACAAGGCTCAGTCCTGGGACCCTCTTGTTGGGTATATTTTATTGGAGGTACAGGCCAACACGGACGGACTGTGGCTGTCCAAATATGCAGATGACCACAAACAGGCCACCATAATCGCCTCTTCAGCGGACGCAAGCATCTTCCAAAGGGGCATCATAGCAACAGACAACTTGTGCCAGAGCCATGGCCTTCTGCTGAACTGTGTTTAGAAAGGGGAATGTGCATCCTGTAGTCTGTTCACATAGTTGACAAAAAGGACATTGTCCTCACACACACTACCTTCCTCAGACAATCACACACACTTGCCATTCACAGGATTCAAACCCCTACCTAACTATGTTATGACACTTGAGACGGACGCATTAGCGGAGCATGCTATTCGCATTACTAGGTTTCTTTTCTCATGCTGTACTTATTGGGTGCTGACACCATCGGTGTTTAGATAGGGAATGTGCATCCTGTAGTCTGTTCACATAGTTGACAAAAGGGACATTGTCCTCACACACACTACCCCCCTCAGACAATCATACACACTTGCCATTCACAGGATTTAAACCCCTACCTAACTATGTTATGACACTTGAGACGGATGCATTAGCAGAGCGCGCTATTCGCATTATTGGGAGGTTTCTTTTCTCATGCCGTACTTATTGGGTGCTGACACCATCGGTGTTTAGAAAGGGAATGTGCATCCTGTAGTGTGTTTTCCTATTTGCCAAAAGGGACATTTCCCTCACACACACACACCCCCCTCAGACAATCACACACACTTGCCATTCACAGGATTCAAACTCCTACCTAATTATGTTATGACGCTTGAGACGGACGCATTAGCAGAGCGCACTATTCGCATTATTGGGAGGTTTCTTTTCTCATGCTGTACTTATTGGGTGCTGACACCATCGGTGTTTAGAAAGGGAATGTGCATCCTGTAGTCTGTTCACATAAGTTGACAAAAGGGACATTGTCCTCACACACACTATCCCCCTCAGACAATCACACACACTTGCCATTCACGGGATTCAATCCCCTACCTAACTATGTTATGACACTTGAGACGGACGCATTAGCAGAGCGCACTATTCGCATTACTGGGAGGTTTCTTTTCTCATGCTGTACTTATTGGGTGCTGACACCATCGGTGTTTAGAAAGGGAATGTGCATCCTGTAGTGTATTTTCCTATTTGCCAAAAGGGACATTTCTCTCCCACAGACGTACACACACACCAACCCCACTCACACACACACACACACACACACACTGAGCATTTACAGGATTTGAAACCCCTACCTATGTTATGACACTTGAGATGGACGCATTAGCAGAGCGCACTATTCGGATTACTGGGGAGTTTCTTTTCTCCTGCTGTACTTATAGGGTGCTGACATCATCTGTGTTTAGAAAGGGGACTGTGCATCCTGTGGGGAGGCAGACACCAAGCACACTCTGGCTAAGCTGTCATTCCCTAGGGCACACAGCCTAGTGTTGACCCTACACCCATATGCTTAATTGTGAAATGCACATTGTTTCTTGCTGATAGACTGTTTGCACATCTTTATTGCCATAGCATTCCCTGTTTGTATGAACAACTTGTGCATCTGTGGAAGATGTTTGCATCTGGGAGGGATCCACTATATCACGTATCTCTCTGTAGTCATTTAGCTGTGTGCACTGGGCAGACTGCTATAATGTGGTTGGTTTCTGGAATACAACATAACAATACCAGCTATGTGTGCCCAACTGCTACACCGAGATTTGGCCTAAGTGTGTGAGCATGCCCAGTTCAGCCTTCCCATGGCATGTTGTCAATGTGTGTGAGCATGCCCAGTGTGAGCATTCCATATGTTGGACTCTGCAGCCCACCACATTTGTGGATGAGTGTGAACTTCAACAACTATCACCCGTTTATGGTTGTGTGTTGTGTGTCATGTTGTGTAGTTTCGGTACAACTGCTTTGTGTGTGAACACAACAGGGTTATACTGTGCCTGCAGTGTTTGCATGGGATACTTTGCATACAGTTGTCAACATCCTTTCACACTGACCTAACACTGTAGTACTGTATAGTGTACTGGTAGTACTTTGACTGTGGTGGGCGGTATCATAGGCTTTACTGCTATCACTGCTTTACATTTCGATAGTGGGCACAACAGCCTGGTTATGGGCCAGTTGTGTACATCTGACCATGTTGCATTCTGTTCAGATATGAAATACGTAAACCAGGCTTGTCCAACATTGGTAGTGTATTCCACAACATAGGTGTACATTTGCAAACACTAGTGATGTGCCCTAGTCCATGTGTAATGCTATTTGGAGAGTATGCTTGTCCTTCAACACACATTGTACGTGGAGTTTGCCATGACATATGTCATGGTTAGTATACTGTGCCTCTGTCTACCTGTGACATAACAGTGGTACCCAGGATAAATCTACCATCTCCCATCCACTCATCAGGGTTCCTATTGAGGATAATTGATATGTGACTCTATGGGTAGCCTGTGCTGGGGGTGGCTTCTGTGTTATGGAGCACACAGTACAGCTTGTTGTATGTAAGTCAGTGCTGGGGTTCAGGTCTCTCATGTGCATAGCTCACTGCCATTCAGATTGTACAAGGTGCAGCATGTTCATTGATGCCAGTGACACAGGCAACACATGGCATCTGTGCAAGCTCTTTGATACTCCTGATGAGGTACTGTTGGGGACTTTACAGTTGATGGAGGTGTCTGCTGAGGTACATCCCACAGGGGCTATTGTAGTCAATTGTACCGCTGATGAAGGATGCCTTCAGAGCCACATTGACCTCCCCTTATCTAGATCTGACAGCCTTTGTGATTAGGTGGGTATATGGTATGTTCCTGTAAACACTACAGCACATGTTTGTCCAATGCAGGATATCTATCACCTTGTGTCCCCAGGTCTCTCATTACATGTTAACTACATAATGGGTTCACACCTATGTGGTAATTGGTGGGCACTTACTGTATATCCACGGGGGTTGACTATACACGTTTCTGCACTTAGCTTGCTGACATGGCTATGGCACCAGTTGTCTGTTTCTATGTGGCCCTTTTGTGGGATGCTTGTGTCAGCTGGTGGATCATCTGTGGTGAGCAGTTTGTAGTCCTCTGCAGACATGTTTGGACACAGTCCTTCCATGTTTGCCTGTACCTATGGGACATATATACCAGACGAGGGGAATCCCAGGACAAAGCCTTGTGGGATGCCAGTTATATCTGGTTTGTAGTCTGACATGGCTGCTGCATGTCTGACCATGTCTGTTCTGTCCTTGGTCTGGTTTGCAACCCCTCTACTGACATGTGGGTTTATATTTCAGCTGGTGAGCCTATCTATAATGAACACATAGGGTATTGTATAGAAGCCTTTGCAAGGTCCAGAAACACTGTGTGGAGCGAATTGCCCTCATCAATGACCTTAATGGCTGTTTCAATTGAGTCAAACATGGTTAGGGGCAGGATCTGCACTTGGGAAGGCCACACTGGGTTGGGTCCGGTGTCAGTAGGTCCCCAATATCTTTATGTCTGTGGTACATGCTGATCCTTTCCATAGCTGTGCAAACCGAGCTTCTCAGGATTCTGGGGTAGTAGTGTTCAGTATCCATTCAGGCAACACCTTTGTTGAGAAAGACCACTGTTGTTGTACACTGCTCTTTGGGTACATATTCTGTGGTAAGGCTGACATTGAGCAGTAGTGTGGTTTGGCATTCCATTCATCTTGGAGTCCATGTTGCACTAAGCCCAGGACAACATCTCATACCATTGCTGCTGTGTGTTTTGCTTTGTAGATGTTGGCTGTTACCTCAGCATCTGCAATGTCAGGGGGCCAGCAGTCTTCTGGGATAGATATTCTGCATTCGGGGGGTGGGTGGTTTGCACTGCACCTGTCAGGATGTATGTTGGCAATATGTGTGTGTGTTTGTGATATTTGTGTGATTCAGGGCATATCTGTGAATTCCCAACATGGTTCCTACCTTCAGTTGTGAAAGCCTTGGGATTATCCTTAGTGTCCTGTACAATTTGTATCTTCATAGGTTCATAGGGTCATACTAGGCTATCCACCCTGGGCATTTGTTAGCCTAGCCAGAGTGTGTGTGGCTTTTGACACCCCTTGCTATGTGCATATTATGGCCATTTAGGTTTTGCTTGGCTGTGCCTCTGTCTGGACATGACACAGTGAAGACCCCCAGTGTAACTCTACAATCATCCATCCACTTGGCAAGATTCCTGTTGAAGAGTGTCAGTGAGGGGGTCTGCCTAACATGGAATGGGATTGTGGTCCAGGGTGTGGGGAGCCTCTGGATTATGTATCTGTCCCACCAGCACATCCTATTTCATTATTTGTTGAGGTTGACATCTCTCCCTCTCACAGCTCCGATGGATTTGTGTTTTCTGGGGTGGAGCATGTCCATTACTCCTGTGTTGGGCATGGCCTCCTACAACAGGCATGCAATGCCTCTGTGTAGGCAGAATGTGACTGGATTCAGCTGGGGTGTCTACAGCCAGGCAGAATATGACATATATTTGTGACCCTTTATCCTCTTGGTGAGGTACCTTTGAGGTCTTTCTAACTGCTGCAGGTGTCAGGTAAGGTACATCCCATATGAGGCATTGTACTGGATTATGGGTGTGATTGGAGAAAAGTATGGGGGCACAATGACCTCTGTTGCCGTAGATGTGACTCCTTTCCTGCTACGGTGTCAATTGTAGACAGTCTTCCTAGCCACATTGGCAATGTGGGTATCACATAACAGGTTACTGTCCACTTGTGTCCCTAGGTCCCTGGTTACTCTTTCTATACATACTGGTTTACCACCTATGTGGTAATTAGTGGTACCTTGTTTGTTATTTGGTGGGACATTCATACTGCCCATTGTCTTCAGGACAGCTGGGTGGGGTTATTGTGTGTGAGAGTGCAGTCTGTAGCATGCTACAGACTGCACAGCAGTCTTGCCTACAGTTAGTTGCACATGTGTGAACTCCAATGCCTTGTGCATTGTCAGTTACCTGGATGTATGGGTGTCTGTGCTGACTATGGATACTCACCCTCCTTTTATGTTTCGTTCCAGGTTTTGGGGCCATGACACATGATACGTGGTATAACCTGGTAGTGCTGGTGTGCTGTCAGGAGGCTTGCAGCAGGTTTCTGTCACTGCACAGACATCGATGTTCTCCATTCTTGGGATGGCCTCGGGAGCATGCATATTGGGGTGTACACATCTGGCATTGGTCAGCATTTCCCTTATGTTTCTTCCCACTTATGTTTTCTAGGGTGGTGGGTCAGTCTTTTCAGCCTTGCCTACAAAAGGCTCTATGGAGGTGGCAAAGGCCTTATCCAATATTCAGACGCCCAGGGGTAACAGGTGCAGGCCATCCCAAGGACAGCTGCGTGGCTTGTCAAGCATGACATCCCAAGCGGACAGACATTGCATCCCCTTGGGATAACACCAGTAAGTGTGCCACTTGCTATGACTGATCATTCCATGTTTGTACTGTGGCATTGCTCTTGGTAAGGGTAGGATGCTGTGAACGGTGAGTGTCATACTGGCCTGGACTACATAATGAGATAGCTCATCTATGTCTCTTTTCATGTAGTCTAGGGCGGTACATCTCAGGTCATTCACACCAGCATGGACTATGACTGCATCATATTTCTACTTGCTTTGGAGTGACCTACATACTTCTGTTATGTGGCATATTGTGGCAGCCTACAGGCAGCTTACTGTACCCTTTCCCTTGTTCAGTCTGGTGTGCGGGACAGCAGTGTGTCTGACTATGGAGTCACCTATTACAACTGTATCAGGCATGTTGTTTCTCCTTCTGGCCTGTGACTGGCACACCAGCTTTGTGTGCTATGTGTTGCATGTGCTATGTTTGGAGGCTGTTTGATTGGGTGTCTGCTTTAGAGGCCTCTGTTGGTGTGCTGTGTTTGTAATTTGTGCCTCCGGGAATGTTTGTCTGTGTTTATGTGTTTGGTTTGCAGTTGTGATAGGTCTATGTGGGACTGTGTTTGTGGTGTGTGTGGTTACCTGTTCCTACTGACTTGTTTTGGGAGTACTGAGTTGAGGGAGCTCAGCCTCCAGTTTGGATGGATGGTTGCATCTCTCACATATGTTTGCATTTCTTGGGTGGTGTTGGGGGTTGTCTGTGTACTTGGGGCAGGTGTGACATTGCCTCAGGGTTCACAGATTCCACTTGTTGTGGCTGGCCTTAGTGGATTGCATGTGTGGACAGATCTTATTGCCATACTACTGATCAGTGATTACTTCATTGTTCATGTTTGCTCTATCATGTAGTAGCTTCCTCATTCTCTTGCATGTTTTGGTTATGGCTGGTGTCAACCATGCCAGATTTAGGCACTGTGTCTTGTTTAATTTAGGACTGCATAATCCAAGCATTCCTGGCAGTGTTCATGGAATGGCTGTATTACAGGTTCTGAGGTGTGGCCCATATTTTGCACCTGCATGGGACCTTTAATGGATTCCACATCAGTTTGGAGGAGTGCAGATATTGCTTAACACATGTTTTCCACTGTGGTTTCCCGGCCTGGGACTGTGGTCAGGATTTGTATATCCAGTGTGATTACTCTATGGTCTGGTTTTACCAGTGAGCAATGCACTTCTCATCTTGACATCCAGTACCCATGTTGCTGATTATCACATCCAGTATGCTTACCTCTTCTGTGGGAGTGGTACATTGTTCCTGGGCCTTTTGGTTTGTGGATTCTATGAACCTTTGTCTGACACTGTTGGAGCTAGTATAATGCTCCCAGTCTATGTCTGGGTATTTGCAGTCACCCAATATAATGTGGGTTTGAGGACTTGATATATTCATGTATTCCAGCATAGGCCGGATGCAGTTCCTGGTGTTGGGACAGTAGTCTGTAGCAGGCTATAAACTGGGGGGCAGTTTTAGCCACTGTTACTTGAGCATGGCTAGTCCATGCTGCTTTTTCTTGTGGTACCGACATGGGGGTGTGGTTATCCTTGACAATTCTTGCTAGTCACCCTCCTTTTGTAGCTTGTTCCAAGTTCTGAGGCTGTACAGCACAGTATGAGGTATAACCTGGTAGTGTTAGGGTGCTGTTGTGAGCCTTGCCTCAGTTTTCTGTTACAGCACAGTTATCAACATTCTCCATACTGGGTGAGTTTAGACTGCATGCATCTTGCTGTTTCAACTTATCCCTTATCTTATTCTTATCCCTTCTGGTACCTATGGAGATAGGTTTGTGTTTTGAGCCTTACCTATTCAGGGCGCACTGTGGGTGACAACAGCCTTTGCCAGTATCCCTACGGCCTGCACTGATAGGTGCACGCCAGTCCTAGCAGGTGGTGCATCATGTCATGCTCAGCATGTCATCCCTGACTGGCACACATTGGGTCCCCTTCGACTAACTGCGATACTTCAGTCAATTGTTGCACTTGATCATCTCGTTGTCATGTTGTGGCATGATGCTTGGTGAGGGTAGGATGTTAGTCAGGGTCCTCAGGTGTGCATATAGTACTTGGTGTTACATTACTTAACACATAGCATTCATGCCTCAGGTGGTGCAGCAGGGCTGCCTCTGTCGGATGCGCATATTACACTTCCCTGTACATGTTTGAGAGCAGGTTGTGTCACGTTAGGCATCCCTGTTACTATATGAGTGAGTCAGAGAGGGGTATCATTCCCAAGGTTCCTACTGAGCCAGTGTATGTGCTATGCGTTGCCTCTTTGCCAAGGCCAGGGCATACTGGGCACGCCTCCTTCTGCCTACTGGGGCAGGCTCAGGTTGTTCCTCCTCCGAGTCACGCTCTGCCTGTGATGGCCTTGGCAATGGTGGGGGCCTGTTTGGCCCTGCCCTATGCTGGTCCTGCTGCAGCTATTTTCGCAAGATCATATTATGTAGCATAGCACATACCATGACAATTTGGGTACATGTAGTTGGTGTGTACTGCAAGGCTCCACCAGATGTGTCCAGACACCGGAACCGTGACTTGAGCAGCCCAAACACACGCTCTATCACATTACGTGTTTGTGCGTGTGCCTTATTATGGCGTTCCTGTTCAGGTGTGTGTGCGTGTCTGATGGGTGTCATCAGCCACGGCTCCAGTGCATAACCTGCATCCCCACTAGGTGTCCGTGTGGGATGTCCCCATTGGCAAATGTCTGGTACAGCTGCGTCAAATGCCAGATGTGGGAATCGTGATAACTCCCAGGGCAGCCAGCACACACATTCATTATTATGCCCTGGGCATCACACACGACCTGGCAGTTGATGGAGAGGAAGCCCTTGCGGTTTATGTAGGCCCTAGCCCGCTCTCCTGCTGGTGCTTTGATGCGTATGCGTGCAGTCTATAGCACCCAGTACCTCAGGGTATTCCGCTATTTGCTGGAAGAGACGCATATTGCTGGCCAATACCTCACGGGCATTGGGGAAATATACATGATCACTGACATGTGCTGACATGGCATCCAGGAACTGGTGTAGTACCCTGGAGGCTGATGCCTGTGATATCCCCATCATATCGCCAGTTGGTCTCTGGAAGGTACCTGTTGCTAGTATTCTTAGGCCAACACATACCTTGGTTTCCACTGGGATGGGTTCCCCTCTGTTGGTTCTGTGTGTGAGGCGTGGCCTGCACAGCTCAACAATCTGCTGCAGGAGCTCTCTGTCTACTCTATAGCGCTCTACTATCTCCAGCTCATGTAACCCATGGTAGGTGACCCTGGGTCTGTACACTCTTCTCCGTCTCCTCACTGTGGGTTGTCTGGCACCTTCTGCATTGTCACCACCCTCAGCAAGTCGCCTATGTCTCATTATGACAGCTATGGCAGCCCCTAGCATTTCTGCTCTGAGTTCATTTTTTTCAGTTTTCACTTCTATTAGCTTACTCCTGTCTTGCAGTGTCTCTTAATGAAAACATCCTGCACTACTGTTTGCAGAGTTTTAAGTGCTGGGCTGGGCTACTATTCTGCCTGTGTAATTGCCTGCTTCTAATTATTTTCACCTGCTAGCTTCAGCAGTTATCCCTGCTAGCTTCCTATTAATTCTGTTGCTTCCTTTTTCCTCTCTGTTTCCTCAGGGGGAAGCAAGTTGCATACTATCTGAAACATGCTCACAGTGGCTTACACGCACGCACACATGCTTCCACGGTTAAGGATCTACTTATTCAGGTTTAAACGCGCGTACACCCGCGCAAACACTGTTACACGTCTGCCAACAGCCTCCTACATCCTCAGACTGCCTTACACGCGCGCACACCCACGCAAACAGTGTTAAACATCTCCCAACACGCTCCCACATGCTCACACTGCCTTACGCGCGTGCACACTGACTTACTCGCGCTTCATTGCGCGCACATGTGCGCATGCACAGCCAGCAAGAAACTTTGGTATAGGTAACAGTGTACACCTTCCATTTCTTGTCTTTCCATGACTTATCTAGTGGCACACCTCTTTCCATGATCTGTGCCTGTCATCTGTCATGTTACACTGGCCTCCAATGAACTGCGTTTCTGTCTACCATTCCCCCCAGTGATGTCACCTATCTCCTACTCTATTCCTCCCCCTTTTGTATATCTTACACTACTCAGACCGTGCTCATTTGCTATGTGACTGTGGGATTCAGTATCCTAACCCTCATTTACATGAGATTGCCTACTAATGCTTAGTTACATGTCTTAGACTCAGCTTCCCCCCTTAGCAACCACTACACGGTGGCCATGTTGGTTTTGGTCTGCTGGTCCCTGCATTGTCATTCCATGTATTGCATGAAACCCACATTTGTGGGTTTATAACCTTCTTTTTTATGGGTTTATACAGCGCAGCCCGTTTGCGCGGGGCTGCGCTGGGTTTAAACATCGGCGATTGCCGAAAAAAAAAATCATATTTTTAATATTTTTGCATCGGGTTATCTTGCCAATGGCCACATATTTGGCCATTGGCATGCTGCCTGACTCATATGCAACCTTTTTTTGGAGCTGACATCGCTCCGTTGTGGATTTTGCAGAAATGTACTCAGTTGTCAACTGAGTACATTTCTGCAGCTAAAACGTCTCCTACACGGACTGGTTTCTGCTTCGTGGATCGCTAATATACCTCATTTGCATACCTTTCGGATGCAAGTGAGGTATTTAGCATGTCCACGCCCAGTCCGTGTAAGAGACGTTTTAGCTGGTGTCTTACACGGAGTTTAGGGCTGTTCCTGGATCGCGAGGCTTGCATGGAGTGTTGCACGTCTCTTACACTCCGTGCAAGCCTTCGTGAATCCTGCCCTCAGTCTATAGTAAACATTTGTGTTGAAAGCATGTCCTGTCTAAAATCTCTTACTCTTTCACACTGACAATTTATATTCTTTATAGGTATACATATGTGACATACTGTAATGTCAGAACAAAGGCATATAGTATTAATATTAAACTTACATGATACCGAAAGTTGCATTATGGATCTGCATTTCTGGTTTGTAATATTGCCCCCCCCCTACAAAAAGTCACAGTGAAATTGCTTGAGCATCAGTAGAGTGCAAAAAAAAAAGAAAAGAAAAAAAAAATACAAAAAAAACACAAAAGGTATAACTCTGAACATTGTTCCCATAGAAAATCATTGATGGTGTGTTTTTTTTTTTTTCAAATTTGTGCTGCCAATGATTCATTGTTTAGGGAGATTTCTCCCCTCTTTTAGTTGATGAGACCATGGAGCTGGCATATATACATCTGGGCTGTGGGGGCAAGCCCACCTTGCAAAAAATATTTAAAATTGATTTTTCCCTCCTGAGTTTTGAGCTTTTTTTTCATTCTTTTTGGCTCACTGTGCTCTAGGAAGTTGGTGTTTCATAGTCGAACCTGTAGTATTTCTATACACCTGCAAATGTATTATGGATGCTTTTATTATATCACATCCATGGTAATAGCAGGTGAACCCTGAAGCTATTATTTTTTGATACAGAGGTCAACCAAATATCATTTTCTTATGTTCACATTTATTTTACTTAAATATGTTGTTCTTGTAAACTACTCTCTCAAATGTTGATCCCAAATACTTATTTTGTTTTCATGTACTACTGAATCTCTAAATCTCTGAATATATTTCTCAGCTGTATTTGTTCACTTTTTTGGCTTTAGATGCCTACACTGCAACCACCAATGTATTTGAAACATTATAAAAATCTCTCTGAAAATTCAGTGCTTTGAGTTCTGTGTCACTATGAATGAAATAGCTGAGAAAACAGAAAAAAACAGTGTTCGATTTTTCTTTACATTGCAGGTGAAAAAGACATTAAAGTATTTAACAATTTTACTATTTATTAAGAAAAGAGATACAATTTTTTTTGTCTTACAGACAAGTATTTATCTTACTGTGAATCAAAGAAAAATCTATCATATAAAAGGATTTATTTTTCACTAGAAGTTATTGGTTCAGGAGTCACTAGATGCTAATGTAACTGAAGTAAAGCAGAGAGTGCAAGTCTGTGAGCTTGGTAACCTATCTAATTCATAAATAAGAGACCGAATTGTTTGTGGAATTACAAATTCTCTAACCAGATGCTGATTATTAAGATAAGAAAATATGACACTGGGGTTAGTGACTAGTGAATACAGAGCACATGCTATTTCAATTATTCTACTTAAAAACATAAAATAAGATATGGAAATGTAAAAAACAAGGGCTGCAAATGAGAAAGAGAGCAAAACAAAACTTACATAAATAGAAAATAAAAGTAAAATGATGGAAAGGATAAATGAGCAGATAGTGACCACAACAGGTGTAAGCAATATGGCTGTGGCCATGAGAAAACATGTTGGAAGACATTTAATAAAGTGTTTATGCCTGATGGATGTCATAAATGTTTTGCAAAAATCTGTAAAATATAAATATTTTAAAGGTAAAAGAGCATGCAATGCAGAAGTGTTTGTTGGCTTAATTATATTGCATACAGTAAATATACTATATGCTTCACACAATGTTAAAAAAATCAGTAATTTCATTTCATGAATGTGAATTCAGTTCAAATTGCTAAAGAAAGCAAAAATAAATATGGGTTAGAAAGTCTGCTGAATAATGGCATGCCAATTCTTTTCAAGCTAAATACTGGAGTAAGATGCAATGTATTGTCAGGATCTACTTTTAAGCCTCTACTTTAATAATAAACTAGTCAAATCAATGTATATGTTTTTCTCATTCAGGTCATAAATTAAAGCTTTTGCTGCAAGTCTGGCTAGACTAATAGTACAAATGAAAAATGCAGAAGTCATTGTTCTAAGAATTATGCATGTAAGCTTGGCTAGAAAAACAAAACAGTGTAAGAAACTTCTTTGTGTGGAAGATTATCAATCCATTTATATCTAGTTAATCACAAATTATTAATCATATCAGATAATGGTAGTAGAAGTAGCAAACGTAAACTCATCCTAAGTCAAAAAATAATAAAAAAATATATAATATGAAATATTATACAGAATTATTAAGCATTCACAAGTAATCCAAGCAGGGTAGATAGTCCATTTCCAGTCAAAAATCCTTTATTAAGGATTTTTGACTGGAGTCTGTGTACTTAATAAAGGATTTTTGACTGGCAACAGACTGCCTACCCTGCTTGGATTACTTTCAAATACTTTGTAAGTCTGTATATTTCAAATTATATATTTTTATTAGTGTTTGACTTAGGACAAGTTTAAGTTCGCTGCTTCTTCTACCATTATCTGATCTGATTAATATACAGTGATTAACTAGAGATATATATGGATTGATAATCCTCCACACAGAGAAGTTTCTTTCACTGTTTTGTTTTCAGACCCACTATACTTGTTTAATGGGTTGTTTGAGACTTCGGGGATACCACAGAGATTACTTGTTTTTAAGCATGGCTAAAACAAGCACATATTTTAGGTTGGGTTGTTTGTGAGGTGCTTTGCATGGTTAAAATAATTCATACTTTAGAGTTGCAGGGTGAGCTATTAGCTCGTATAGGCTATAACATAGGCATAGTAAAAGGACAAGAAGTCTATCTGATAGTGGTGAAGAGGTACAAGGTCTTAATACAGTCATACAAAATTGCAGTGGTGTTCAGCACAAATGTTTGCAAAGGCAGACCAGAAGCACTTTCTTCTTGCTCCAAGAAAAGTTTCATTTGTGAGAAAGCCCTAAGCAAGAATTAAGGAACATGAAAGCTGTTGGAGTCATTGTCAAACAAGCCAAATTTACTGCATAAGTAAATAGCTTGATGAACGTTGTGAAGCAGGACAAATAACTTGATGCTAACCAGAGATTTTGGCAGATTAAATTGCAAGAAACTAGATTAAAGCTATGTACTTTTAATATACCTCTTGACAGACAGATTTCTGAGGTTAATATTTGGAAGTTTATCAGTTTCAGAAGCATTCCAGAGTGTCAAGTGGCTTATGAAATAGTCTAAATAGCTGATAATATTCTTGTCTAAGGTGATACAAAATATTAGCATGATTTCGCATTCGGTAAATCTGTTAGACAGACTGAAACAAAAAGGCCTAAATCTGAGCAGTCACAAACTAAATTCTTGTGACTGTCATATGAATGCAATTATAAATATTCAATATTGTTACAATAAAGCATCTCTTATGCATTTCCAATGTATATTGCATCATGCATTTCCTAGGCTTAGTGCAGTATCTGTTTGTTTATCCCTAACATGCTAGGTGAAATGTTATCACTCAGAAAGCTACCAGAGTGTGTTTTAGCATGTTTATGGCTAATACAGAGGGAGAGAAAAGCTGCAGGCTTTAGTATGTGAAGCTTCCCTCAATTTACCATGGGGTCAGGTACTATCATTAATGACAAGTTACTGCTTTATGCCTATTGAAAGTCTTGATAGTGCCCTTAAACTAGTTTATATAAGTGCCTTCTTTCTTTTCTGAGCAAGAAAAATAAGGGGAAAAATATACACCCTAGATGCATGAAGGCAACCCAAATTTTACACTGAGAGAATTAAAGCAGCAACATGCCAATTTAGTGATTAGAGCTTCATCAATTGAACTTTTTTTGTGGCAGGAATATTGAATAACAGTTTAGTGAGTTTAGTTTCTTTATAACTTGTATTTTAAAAACTGTCATTTATTTGATTTATGATTATATTTGTGATAATTTATTTATGATTTTTTTTTACCTTTTTGGGATTTAAGATCTATTTCAAGGTTTTATGGACTACAGTTATACAAGAAGGGAGCAGAATGGAGTTTTGATATGAATGGCTTTTTTGTGGAGTTAGTGCATTAAAGTAAAGGGTATGGTAGAGGAGGTTACCTCTTCGTTTTTTACATTTTTCTGTTTCTTTGTATTTTAAAGCATATTTTGGTATATGATTATATAGTTCTGATGGTTTTGTTTCATTTAACGAGCTCATTGGTAGTGGACTCTGCTGTTGTGATAGTCAATTGTCCATTGTTTCTTTATTTTAAGGAAGTGAAGCAGGGTCATTCAGTCACTAAACTTAATTTTTTTGCGTTAGTATTTGAAAAATGTAAAAAGAGTTTAATGAAGAAGGCTTTGTCTCCTTACATTGGGTAGAAAGCTGCCTCAGTAGTCTTATCAAGAGTGTAGATTAGCCATCCATTCACTCATTTAAAAAGTTTATAAACTGAAAGTCCAGTAGAATAGAAAACAAGACTTTATTTTGTCTCTCTCTGACGGATACGTTATAGACTACCCACTCATTGTATGGAACTGATGGTACACTATTTTGTACTCAATTATTTATATCAGGAATTATTGCAGCCATTTTTTTTTGATGTATACAGTATATTTAAGTGAATACACTTACAATGACAATAGGTGTTTAAAGTAGAGGAACACAGCTGCATCATAGGCTTCCACTCTCTGTCTTCCAATTCCTATAATATTGAGGGGCTGATAAATACATCTCAACTAGCAGACATTGACAATAGGTTCAAAGGCTCACAAAAAGCAGGTACTTCAGCTAAAAATCCAGGTACCTAATTAGTGCATACATTTGAATACCAAGTAGCACAGTACAATTGTGAGATACTACTCAGATACACATTTTTAAAAGAAAAATGTAACAAAAGTATGCTATTAATGTAAAATTCATGGGTTCTAATGACTTATACTGCAAAGATACTTTACATAGTCATTTATTTTTGCTTCTGAAAAAAGGGTTACTTAACATGTGGGTCCTCCTTCTTTAAATAATTGATGCTGCCAATAATTCATATCTCCCATGATCACGAAGACTGTCTTTCTACAGTGGATATAAAAAGGGCCGGATTCACGAAGGCTTGCACGGAGTCTAAGAGTAGTGTAAGACTCCATGCAGCCTTCGCGATCCAGGAACAGCCCAAAGTCCGTGTAAGAGTCAGGCTAAAACGGCTCTTACACGGAGTGGGCGTGGCTAAGCTAATCAGCCCACTTGCAGCCGAATAGCATGCAAATGAGGCTGATTAGCGATCCAGGAAGCCAAGAACAGCCCGTGTAAGAGCCGTGTTAGCTGCAGAAATGTACTCAGTTGACAACTGAGTACGTTTCTGCAAACACGGCAATGGAGCCATGTCAGCTCCAAATAAAGGGTGCACATGTTATAGGCAGCATGCCAATGGCCAAATATGTGGCCATTGGCAAGGTAACCATGCAAAAATATTAAAATATATATTTTTTTTCGGCAATTGCCGATGTAAACCAGCACAGCCCCGCGCAAACGGGCTGCGCTGCATAGAACATAAAACGAAGGTTTTAAACCTACAAATGTAGGTTTTATGCAATACATGGAATGTCAATGGAGGGACCAGCAGAGCAAAACCAACATGGCCACCGTGTAGTGGTTGTCAAGGGGGGAAGCTAAGTCTAAGAGATGTAACTAAGCATTAGTAGGCAATCTGATGCAAATGAGTGTAAGGATACTGATTTCCACTGTCACATAGCAAATGAGCACATTCTGAGTAGTGTAAGAGTTACATACGGGGGAGGAACAGAGTAGGAGATAGGTGACATCACAGGGGGGAATGGTAGAAAGGGACGGAGTTCATTGGAGGGTAGAGTTACATGACAGATGTCAGACAGATATCAAGGAAGGAGGTGTGCCACTAAGTAAACATGAGAAAGTCAAGAAATGGAAGGTGTACACTGTTGCCTACACCAAAGTTACTTGCTGGACGTGTATGCACACGTGTGCGCGCCATGAAGCACGAGTAAGACAGTGTGCGCGCGTGTAACACAGTGTGCACGCGTGTAAGGCAGACTAAGCATGTGGGAGCGTGTTGGGAGATGTTTAACACGTGTGGGCGTATGCATAATGCGTTTTAATCCGAATAAGCAGATCCAAAACTGTGTAAGTATGTGTGCGCGCGTGTAAGCCACTGTGAGCGTGTTTCTGCTGGTTTGCACACGGCTCCACCCTGGGGAAACAGAGAGGAAAAAGGAAGCAACAGATGTACTAGGAAGTTAGCAGGGAATACTGCTGGAGCTAGCAGGTGAAAACAATTAGATGCAGGCAATTACACAGGCAGAATACTAGGCCAGCCCAGCACTTAAAACTCTGCAAACAGCAGTGCAGAATGTTTCTCTCAAGAGACACTGCAAGACAGGAGTTAAGTTATCAGAAGTGAAAACTGAAAAAGCTGAACTCACAGCAGAATTGTTAGGGGCTGCCATAGCTGTCATAATGAGACATAGGCGACTTGCTGAGGGTGGTGACAATGCAGATGGTGCCAGACAACCCGCAGTGAGGAGACGGAGAAGAGTGTACAGGCCCAGGGTCACCTACCACGGGTTACATGAGCTGGAGATAGTAGAGCTATAGAGTGGACAGAGACCTCCTGCAGCAAATAGTGGAGCTGTGCAGGCCATGCCTCACACACAGAACCAACAGAGGGGAACCCATCCCAGTGGAAACCAAGGTATGTGTTGGCCTAAGAATACTAGCAACAGGTACCTTCCAGAGACCAACTGGTGATATGATGGGGATATCACAGGCATCAGCTTCCAGGGTACTGCACCAGTTCCTGGATGCCATGTCAGCACATGTTGGTGATCATGTATACTTCCCCAATGCCCGTGAGGTATTGGCCAGCAACATGCGTCTCTTCCAGCAAATAGCGGAATACCCTGAGGTAGTGGGTGCAATAGACTGCACTCACATACGCATCAAAGCACCTGCCGGTGAGCGGGGTAGGGCATACATGAACCGCAAGGGCTTCCCCTCCATCAACTGCCAGGTCGTGTGTGATGCCCAGGGCATAATAATGAATGTGTGTGCTGGCTGTCCTGGGAGCTACCACGATTCCCACATCTGGCATTTGACACAGCTGTACCAGACATTTGCCAATGGGGACATCCCGCACGGACACCTAGTGGGGGATGCAGGATATGCACTGGAGCCGTGGCTGATGACACCCATCAGAAACGCACACACACCTGAACAGGAACGCCATAATGAGGCACACGCACAAACACGTAATGTAATAAAGCGTGTGTTTGGGCTGCTCAAGTCACGGTTCCAGTGTCTGGACACATCTGGTGGAGCCTTGCAGTACACACCAACTACATGTACCCAAATTGTCATGGTATATGCTATGCTACATAATATGATCTTGCAAAACAGCTGCAGCAGGACCAGCATAGGGCTGGGCCAAACAGCCCCCCACCATTGCCAAGGCCACCACAGGCACAGCATGACTCGGAGGAGGAACAACCTGAGCCTGCCCCAGTAGGCAGAAGGAGGCATGCCCAGTATGCCCTGGCCTTGGCAAAGAGGCAACGCATAGCACATACATTGGCTCAGTAGGAACCTTGGGAATGATACCCCTCTATGACTCACTCATATAGTAACAGGGATGCCTAACATGACACAACCTGCTCACAAACATGTACAGGGAAGTGTAATATGTGCATCCGACAGAGGCAGCCCTGCAGCACCACCTGAGGCATGAATGCTATGTGTTAAGTAATGTAACACCAAGTACCATATGCACACCTGAGGACCCCGACTAACATCCTACCCTCAACAAGTAGCATGCCACAACATGACAACGAGATGAGGAAGTGCAACAATTGCTGAAGTATTGCAGTGAGGCAAAGGGGACCCAATGTGTGCCAGTCTGGGATGACATGCTGAGCATGACATGATGCACCACCTGCTAGGACTGGCGTGCACCTATCAGTGCAGGCCGTATGGATACTGGCAAAGGCTGTTGTCACGCACAGTGTGCCCTGAATAGGTAAGGCTCAAAACACAAACCTATCTCCATAGGTACCAGAAGGGATAAGAATAAGATAAGGGATAAGTTCAAACAGCAAGATGCATGCAGTCTAAGCCCACCCAGTATGGAGAATGTTGATAACTGTGCTGTAACAGAAATCTGAGGCAAGGCTCACAACAGCACCCTAACACTACCAGGTTACACCTCATACTGTGCTGTGCATCCTCAAAACTTGGAACAAGCTACAAAAGGAGGGTGACTAGCAAGAATTGTCAAGGATAACCACACCCCCATGTTGGTGCCACCACAAGAGCAGCATGGACTACCCATGCTCAAGTAACAGTGGCTAAAACTGCCCCCCAGTGTATAGCCTGCTACAGACTACTGGCCCAACACCAGGAACTGCATCCGGCCCATGCTGGAATACATGAATATATCAAGTCCTCCAAACCACATTATATTGGGCGACTGCAAATACCCAGACACATAGACTGGGAGCATTATACCAGCTGCAACAGTGTAGGACAAAAGTTCATCAAATCCACAAACCAAAAGGCCCAGGAACAACGTACCACCCCCACGAGAGGGGCAAGCATACTGGATGTGATAATCAGCAACATGGGTACGGGATGTCAAGATGAGAAGTGTGTTGCTCACTTGTAAAACCAGACCATATAGTAATCACACTGGATATACAAATCCTGACCACAGTCCCTGGCCGGAAAACCACAATGGAAAACATGTGCTAAGCAATATTTGCACACCTCCAAACTGATGTGGAATCCATTAAAGGTCCCGTGCAGGTGCAAAATATGGGCCACACCTCAGAACCTGTAATACAGCCATTCCATGAACACTGCCAGGAATGCTTGGATTATGCAGTCCCAAATTAAAACAAGACACAGTGCCTAAATCTGGCATGGTGGACACCAGCCATAACCAAAACATGCAAGAGAATGAGGAAGCTACTACATGATAGAGCAAACATGAACAATGAAGTAATTACTGATCAGTAGTATGGCAATATAATCTGTCCACACATGCAATCCACTAAGGCCAGCCACAACAAGTGGAATCTGTGAATCCTGAGGCAATGTTACACCTGCCCCAAGTACACAGACAACCCCAACTCCACCCAAGAAATACAAATATATGTGAGAGATGCAACCATCCATCCAAACCGGAGGCAGAGCTACCCAACTCAGTACACCAAAAACAAGTCAGTAGGAGAAGGTAACCACACACACCACAAACACATACCCACATAGACCTATCACAACTGCAAACCAAACACATAAACACAGAAATACATTCCCGGAGGCAGAAATCACAAACACAGCACACCAACAGAGGCCACTAAAGCAGACACCCAATGAAACAGCCTCCAAACATAGCACATGCAACACATAGCACACAAAGCTGGTGTGCCAAACAGTCACAGGCCAGAAGGAGAAACAACATGCCCGATACAGTTGTAATAGGTGACTCCATAGTCAGACACACTGCTGTCCCGCACACCAGACTGAACAAGGGAAAGGGTACAGTAAGCTGCCTGTAGGCTGCCACAATATGCCATATAACAGAAATATGTAGGTCACTCCAAAGCAAATAGAAATATGATGCAGTCATAGTCCATGCTGGTGTGAATGACCTGAGATGTACTGCCCTAGACTACATGTAAAGAGACACAGATGAGCTATCCGATTATGTAGTCCAGGCCGGTATGACACTCACCATTCGCAGCAACCTACCCTTACCAAGAATAATGCCACAGTACAAACAGGGAATGATCAGTCATAGCAAGTAGCACACTTACTGGTGTCATTCCAAGGGGATCCAATGTCTGTCTGCTTGGGATGTCATGCTTGACAAGCCATGCAGTTGCCCTTGGGATGGCCTGCACCTGTTACCCCTGGGCGTCTGAATATTGGATAAGGTCTTTGCCACCTCCATACAGCCGTCTGTAGGCAAGGCTGAAAAGACTGACCCACCACCCGAGAAAACATAAGTGGGAAGAAACATAAGGGAAATGCTGACCAATGCCAGATGTGTACACCCCAATATGCATGCTCCCGAGGCCATCCCCAGAATAGAGAACATCGATGTCTGTGCAGTGACAGAAACCTGCTGCAAGGCTCCTGACAGCACACCAGCACTACCAGGTTATACCACGTACCATGTGTCATGGCCCCAAAACCTGGAACACTACATAAAAGGAGGTGAGTATCCATAGGCAGCACAGACACCCATACGTCCAGGTAACTGACAATGCACAAGGCAGTGGAGTTCACCCATGTGCAACTAACTGTAGGCAAGACTGCTGTGCAGTCTGTAGCATGCTACAGACCGCACTCTCACACACAATAACCCCCAACCGTCCTGAAGACACTGGACAGTATGAATGTCCCACCAAATACCAAACAAGGTACCACAAAATACCACATAGGTGGTAAACCATTATGTATGGAAGGAGTAACCAGGGACCTAGGGACACAAGTGAACAGTGACCTGTTATGTGACACCCACATTGCCAATGTGGCTAGGAAGACTGTCTACATGTGACACCGTATCAGGAAAGGAGTCACATCTACGGCAACAGAGGTCACTGTGCCCCTATACTTTACCCCAATCACACCCATAATCCAGTACAATGCCTCATATGGGATCTACCTTACCTGACACCTGCAGCAGTTAGAAAGACCTCAAAGGTACCTCACCAAGAGGATAAAGTGTCACACATATATGTCATATGCTGCCTGGCTGTAGACACCCCAGCTGACTCCAGTCACAGACTGCCCACACAGAGGCATTGCATGCCTGTTGTAGGAGGCCATGCCCAACACAGGAGTAATGGACATGCCCCACCCCAGACAACACATATCCATTGGAGCTGCGAGAGTGAGAGATGTCAACCTCAACAAATAATGAAATAGGATGTGCCGGTGGGACAGATACGTAATCCAGAGGCTCCCCACACCCTGGACCAGAATCCCACTCCATGTTAGGCAGAGACACTCACTGACACTGTTCAACAGGAATCTTGCCAAGTGGATGGATGATTGTAGAGTTACAGTGGGGGTCTTCACTGTGTCATGTCCAGACAGAGGCACAGCAAAGCAAATCATAAATGGCCATAATATCCACATAGCAAGGGGTCTCAAAAGCCACACACACTCTGGCTAGGCTAACAAATGCCCAGGGTGGATAGCCTAGTATGAACCTATGAACCTATGTAGATACAAATTGTACAGGACACGAAGGATAATCCCAAGGCTTACACAACTGATGGTAGGAGCCATGTTGGGAATTCACAGATATGCCCTGAATCACACAAATACCACAAACACACACACGTATTGCCAACATACATCCTGACAGTTGCAGTGCAAACCCCCCCACCCCCACAAATGCAGAATATCTATCCCAGCAGACAGCAGACTGCTGGCCCCCTGACATCGCAGATGCTGAGGTAACAGACAACATCTCCAAAGCAAAACACACAGCAGCAATGGTATGAGATGGTGTCCTGGGCTTAGTGCAACATGGAGTCTAAGATGAATGGAATGCCAAACCACACTACTGCTCAATGTCAGCCGTACCACAGAATATGTACCCAAAGAGCAGTGTACAACAACAGTGGTCCTTCTCAACAAAGGTGTTGCCTGAATGGATACTGAACAGTACTACCCCAGAATCCTGAGAAGCCCAGATTGCACAGCTATGGAAAGGATCAGCATGTACCACAGACATAAGGAAGTTGGGGACCTACTGACACCGGACCCAACCCAGTGTGGCCTTCTCAAGTGCAGATCCTGCCCCTAACCATGTTTGACTCAATTGAAACAGTCATTAAGGTCATTGATGAGGGCAATGTGCTCCACACAGTGTATCTGGACCTTGCAAAGGCTTCAATACAATACCCTACATGTTCAATATAGATAGGCTCACCAGCGTAAATATAAACCCACATGTCAGTAGAGGGGTTGCAAACCAGACCAAGGACAGAACAGACATGGTCAGACATGCTTCAGCCATGTCAGACTACAAACCAGATATAACTGGCATCCCACAAGGCTTTGTCCTGGTATCTCCCTCGTCTGGTATATATGTCCCATAGGTACAGGCAAACATGGAAGGACTGTGTCCTAACATGTTTGCAGAGGACTACAAACAGCTCACCACATATGATCCACCAGCTGACACATGCATCCCACAAAAGGGCCACATAGAAACAGACAACTGGTGCCATAGCTATGTCAGCAAGCTAAGTGCAGAAACGTGTATAGTCAACCCCCGTGGATATACAGTAAGTGCCCACCAATCACCACATAGGTGTTAACCCATTATGTAGTTAACATGTAATGAGAGACCTGGGGACACAGGGTGATAGATATCCTGCATTGGACAAACATGTGCTGTAGTGTTTACAGAAACATACCATATACCCACCTAATCATGAAGGCTGTCAGATCTACATAAGGGGAGGTCATTGTGGCTCTGCAGTCATCCTGCATCAGTGGTGCAATCGACTACAATAGCCCCTGTGGGATGTACCTCAGCAGAGACCTCCATCAACTGTAAAGTCCCCAACAGTACCTCATCAGGAGTATCAAACAGCCTACACAGATGCCATGTGTTGCCTGTGTTGCTGGCATCAATAAACATGCTGCACATAGTACAATCTGAATGGCAGTGAGCTATGCACATGACAGACCTGAACCCCAGCACTGACTTACATAAGACAAGCTGTACTGTGTGATCCATAACACAGAAGCCACTCCCACCCATGAGTGAACCCTCAGCACAGGCTACCATTAGAGTCACTTATCAATCTTCCTCAATAGGAATCCTGATGGGTGGACGGGAGATGGTAGGTTTATCATGTCACAGGTAGACAGAGGCACAGTATACTAACCATGACATATGTCATGGCAAACTCCTCTTACAATGTGTGTTGAAGGACAAACACACTCTCCAACTTGCATTAGACATGGACTAGGGCACATCGCTAGTGTTTGCAATTGTACACCTATGTTGTGGAATACACTAACAATGTTGGACAAGCCTGGTGTAAGTAGTTCATATCTGAACAGAATGCAACATGGTCAGATGTACACAACTGGCCCCAACCAGGCTGTTGTGCCCACTATCGAAATGTAAAGCAGTGATAGCAGTAAAGCCCAGGTTACTGTCCACCACAGTCAAAGTACTACCAGTACACTATACAGTACTACAGTGTAGGTCAGTGTGAAAGGATGTTGACAACTGTATGCAAAGTATCCCATGCAAACACTGCAGGCACAGTATAATCCTGTTGTGTTCACACACAAAGCAGTTGTACAGTAACTACACAACATGACACACAGCCCACAACCATAAACGGGTGATAGTTTGTGAAGTTCACACACATCCACAAATGTGGTGGGCTGCAGAGTCCAACATATGGAATGCTCACACTGGGCATGCTCACACACTTTGACAACATGCCATGGGAAGGCTGAACTGGGCATGCTCACACACTTAGTCCAAATCTTGGTTTAGCAGTTGGACACACATATCTGGTATTGTAATGTGTTATGCCAGGAACCAACCACATTACAGCAGTCTGCCCAGTGCACACAGTTAAATGACTACAGAGACATACATGATATAGTGGATCCCTCCCATATGCAAACATTTTCCACAGATGCAGAAGTTGTTCATACCAACAGGGAATGCTATGGCAGTAAAGATATGCAAACAGTCTATCAGCAACACATAATGTGCATTTGACAATTAAACATAATGGTGTAGAGGACAACACTAGGCTGTTTGCCCTAGGGAATGACAGCTTAGCCATAGTGTGCTTGGTGTGTGCCTCCCCACAGGATGCACATTCCCCTTTCCTAACACAGATGATGTCAGCACCCTATAAGTACAACAGGAGAAATGAAACATCCCAGTAATCCGAATAGTGCGCTCCGCTAATGCGTCCGTCTCAAGTGTCACTACATAGTTAGGTAGGGGTTTCAAATCCTGCAAGTGCTCAGTGTGTGTGTGTGTGTGTGTGAGTGGGGTTGGTGTGTGTGCAAGTCTGTGTGAGGGAAATGTCCCTTTTGGCAAATAGGAAAAGACACTACAGGATGCACATTCCCTTTCACACCGATGATGTCAGCACCCTATAAGTACAGCAGGAGAAAGTAAACCTCCCAGTAATGCGAATAGCGCGCTCTGCTAATGCCTCCGTCTCAAGTGTCATAACATAGTTAGGTAGGGGTTTGAATCCTGTGAATAGCAAGTGTGTGTGTTTGTCTGAGGGGGGTTAGTGTGTGAGAGAAATGTCCCTTTTGGCAACTAGGTGAACAGACTACAGGATGCCCATCCCCTTTTCTAAACACCGATGATGTCAGCACCCTATAAGTACAGCAGGAGAAAGGAAACCTCCCAGTAATGCGAATAGCGCGCTCTGCTAATGCGTCCATCTCAAGTGTCATAACATAGTTAGGTAGGGGTTTGAATCCTGTGAATAGCAAGTGTGTGTGTTTGTCTGAGGGGAGTTAGTGTGTGAAGGAAGTGTCCCTTTTGGCAACTAGGTGAACAGACTACAGGATGCCCATCCCCTTTTCTAAACACCGATGATGTCAGCACCCTATAAGTACAGCAGGAGAAAGAAAACCACCCCGTAATGCGAATAGCGCGCTCTGCTAATGCGTCCGTCTCAAGTGTCATAACATTGTTAGATAGGGGTTTGAATCCTGTGAATGGCAAGTGTGTGTGTTTGTCTGAGGGGGGTTAGTGTGTGAGGGAAATGTCCCTTTTGGCAAATAGGATAAGACACTACAGGATGCCCATTCCCTTTTCTAAACACTGATGATGTCAGCACTCTATAAGTATAGCAGGGGAAGCGAAAACCCCCAGTAATGCAAATAGCGTGCTCTGCTAATGCACCCGTCTCACGTGTCATAACAGTCAGATAGGGGTTTGAATCCTGCAATTGGTAAGTGTGTGTTTTTGGCTGAGGGGGGTTAGTGTGTGTGAGGACAATGTCCCTTTTGGCAGCTAGGTGAACAGACTACAGGATGCACATTCCCCTTCTACACACTGTTCAGCAGACAGCCATGGCTCTGGCACAAGTTGTCTGTTGCTATGATGCCCCTTTGGAAGATGCTTGTGTCAGCTGGGGAGTCGATTATGGTGTCCAGTTTGCAGTCATCTGCATATTTGGACAGCCACAGTTCATCCGTGTTGGCCTGTACCTCCAATAAATATGTACCAAACAAGAGGGTCCCAGGACTGAGCCCTCTGGGACACAACCTGTAACTGTTATGGGGTCTGGCATGGCTCCAGCAATGCTAACCATGTGGGTTCTGTTCTTGAGCCACTGTGCAATCCATCTAGTGACATAGGGGCTTATATTTAAGCTGGTGAGCTTCCTAGAATGCCCAAGTGGGGTATTGTTGAAGGCATTTGCAAGGTCCAGGTAGGCTGTGTGAACCACCTTCCCTCGGCAATGGCCTTGGTGACTGTAGCAAAGAAATCAACCGGGTTACACCCGGTAGTGCTGGTGTGCTCTCAGTAGCCCTGAACCAGGCATCTGTTGCTGCACAGATATCGATGTTCCCCATGCCAAGGTGTGTTTTGGGTGCATGCATCTGGAGGTTTAGACATCTGGCGTTGGGTAGCATTGCTCTTAGTGTCTTATCCCTTGTGATACCTATGAAGGTGGGTTTGTCATTTGAGCCCTGCCTAACATAGGCACTATGGGGGTAGCAAGAGCCTTTGCCAATATCTGATAGGCCAGGGGTGACAGGTGCAGGCTGTCCCTAGCAAAGGAGGTAGTTCAACAGAAGATGAATGTGTGAAGGTGTAGTGCCTGTGACTACTTAGCAGTAGCATATATGACTGCTCACGTGGACACATGCCAGGCAGGTCATATGCACTGTGTCACAGGCAATGTACATGTGAACAGGTCAAACAGTGGCAACCTGTCAAGTGGGACATGGCCATACATATAGTAGGCTATGCAGATGGCACTATGAGTCCACAGAAGCTCTATAACTATGCATTGCAGGTGTGATCGGTATTCCAGGGTAATTGCAAGCAAACATGCATGCAAACAAAGATACAGTGAACAGGGCTCCATGTAGTCCATTGTACAACAAACAAGCTGTACCAGTTCCATAAGGTAACACTGCAAATATGCAGGCGCTATGCACATGTACATGGAAATACACTGGTCAGATGGCTAGGGTCCAGTCTCAGTGCACACAAGTGTACGGAACATGCATGTACTGTCAGGATGTACAATAACTGGATAGAAACCCATGTGCCCATACCTGCAGTAATACACATGTCAAATAACAGACACCGAGCCTTCTCTCAGTGGTTCCATACTTAGTAGGATGTATGCTCCCTGGCCTGCCACCACAGTATCCCTGACATATATGGGGACTCTCCCTCCTGTGACAGTTACTTATGTGTGTTGGGGCTGTCTAGCATGGTATGAGATGTGTGCATGCAGTGCTAGTGTGCTCCTGTGTGTCCTGTACCAGTTGTGTAGTTCTGCACACATATCAACATCCTCAAACATCTGCATTGCAGAGTCTAGTGTGGGCAACATGCCACTTGCAATTTACATGTCCATCATTGTGTATTACTACATTCATTACCCTATCCCCTGTGCTACCTATGTATGTAGCCTTCTGTTGACATCATTACCACCAGTATGCCAACATGTGCAGATGATACACTATGGTACTTACCATGGGTGTAGACAACAGGACACGACAATCACAAAAATACTGCATCAGGCATGCTGTGATATACCTACAATTAATTCAGCACACAGTACTGTTAACAACATGATACTATTACTACACATCTATGTGGTCACCCTGTGCATCAGCAACATGTTAACCTGTACCTGCACAGTTGTTACAGATTGCAGGAGGTGGCACAGTTTCATCATATGCACAGGGTGTGAACTTGGTATGCCTGGGTCAGCCACCCATACCACCAATTGACATGTATGTGTATGTGTGTTGGTGAGGGACAGCAGTAGAAGGTGGGGCAATGTTGATGCAGTGTGTGCGTGTATGCGGTAGCCCTAGGTGTTGTCAATTTGCATGTGTGTATGGATGCACACAGTTCCACCTCATGGCTGCCATATACTGGTGTTTGTGGACAGCCACAGACTGTACCTGCCAGGTCATACAGATCAGTGTCTCTGGCCACGGACACGGTACCTGTGCCTTGCAGGGGTGCTACGGACCGTATCCGGTACCAACCCAGACTGGGTACTGTCATCAGAAGCAGGTGTTTGTTGACTGGACACAGATCCCTGTCGGGCCTGGCCAGAGCCACGTGCACGTGGTCTCCTGGGGCGGTCTGATGACAGCACAGACCCAGCATTGCTGGGGCTGCTGCTGGCACTACGGGGGCGGCCGCGGCCCTGTTGTCGTCCGCGCCGACTGCCAGCTGCTGCTGTTGCTGGCATACGGCCACGTCGATGCCTCAACTGCCCACCATCACCCTGGCTCATGGACACGTAGTTGTGGAACCGGTCTAATATGTCCCCACAACGTCTGTCTACGACATTGGTGAAATCACGGATGGCAGCCGCAATGTCACGCATACTGTCAGTCATGGCTGTGCGACATGCTGCCAGCTCCCTCAGACCCTGTCTGGTGTACCGTTCCATACGTGACTGTGCCTGCATGACAGTCCGAAACATAGCCGAGGTTGTAAGACCTCTGTGGGCACGTCTGACAGGGGCAGTACGCCCATGGATGCTCCCACGAGAACCCCTGGACATCTGTCTGTGTGGTACCATCTCTGGGCCATGCCCATGGCTGCTGTGTGGGGAAGCATGTGCCACAGATACCACATTACCCTGGTCAATGCCCACTGTATGCTGTCCATCACCTAGGGACAGTGGTGACAAGGGGTGTATTGGCAGGATAACTGTGCACATTGATGGGGTCGACAGCTGTGTACTGTCAATTGGCTGACCAATGGCGGACCCTGGCATACCTTCCTGTGCCATTACACCAATGTCATCATTATCAGTACCCACGGCACCTGACTCAGGTTTCCTGCTACATGACACCAGAGCAGCAACAGAACCTGTGGGAAGGAAACAGGAAACACAGTTTACAATGTCTACACATTACCAGCGATGCACACATGCACAGGTGCACACATGCACACATGCACACATGCACAGGTGCACACATGCACACATGCACACATGCACAGGTGCACACATGCACAGGTGCACACATGCACACATGCACACATGCACATGCACAGGTGAACACATGCACAGGTGCACACATGCACACATGCACAGGTGCACACATGCAAACATGCACACATGCACACATGCACAGGTGCACACATGCACACATGCACACATGCACAGGTGCACACATGCACACATGCACACATGGACACATGAACACATGCACAGGTGCACACATGCACACATTCACACATGCACACATGCACAGGTGCACACATGCACACATGCACACATGCACAGGTGCACACATGCACACATGCACACATGCACACATGCACAGGTGCACACATGCACACATGCACACATGGACACATGCACACATGCACACATGCACACATGCACAGGTGCACACATGCACACATGCACAGGTGCACACATGCACACATGCACAGGTGCACACATGCACACATGCACACATGCACACAGTTTCACACAATTGTACAGTACTCAGTATGCGTGATAACAACACACAGACACAGACACACCTACATGCATACAAAGAGCACTACTAAGTGAGCCAAATAGTACTATTACTATCAACACTATTACAGGAATTGTTAATACACACTCACCAGCATGGATAGGCTGCATTGCAGTTATACCAGAGGGTCCTGCAGACATGAAGAAACTAATGTCAGTGGGCACAACTGTGCCATTGTTACTGTGTATGATACAGGTCAGGAGTACAACAGTCGCCTTTCACAGGTCGGCAGCTAATAGTGAGGATATCACACTTGCACATTAAATACTATGGTGACAGCTACAAACCAAGGACACACCTCACACATGCATTAACTACCAGTGTACACAACAGTCAACTATACATATGACATATTACCTGCTCGTTCACCGTCTTGCTGCTGTGTGGCCCCAGCCTCCACCATGATGCATGTCTGCTGCTGTTGTTGTTGCTGGTGGACTGGAGCCACTACACTCAGGAGTAGTCCCTCCAGTCTGGTGAGTGGGGGATGTGTAGCCACCCACCACCTGTGGCGACCTGTTGCCTGTGGATATCTGGCCGCCTGACGGACATGTCTGATTAAATCACTGCAGTGATGTCGTACCTGCTCATATGTCCTATTATGCGTGCCTATATCATTTACCCGACGGACAAGGTCTTGCCACAGTGCAGCCCTCTCCTGCTGATTCTGGCTGGTGCGGGAAAAGAGTATTGCATAGTCCACACCAAGCTCTGGTGTATCTCCTCATCCTCAGCTGTGGAGTAGGTTGGATTGCGGCGGTGGGCCATGTACCTGAGAAAGAAAATAACCTGGTATCAGCAATATATGTCAGCAGACTTTGGCACACATACTACACATGCTACTCGACTGTTATGATGCAACATATCTCACATATGTAGCATCTGTCTGTCTATTGGTGGATACACATGTAGATGGCCAGGTATCAGTGCTCAGCCAGCAACTGTGCAACAGTACCTGGCAGACGCCATACGACATACTACCAAACACCAGCAGTCAGAACACCGATTCAGGCCAGAAGCACCTCCTCACTCTGGGGTTTGTATCTAGGTACTGTATGGCCTACATCGGCAACTACTGTGGGCTGACCACACACTGATTGCCCTGGATATACATATCCCACCTCCACCACCAGCACAGATGACTATAGTGCATAACATTACAGATACAAACTTTACACTTTGTAACAGTGATATGGTATCCTTACAGCCCACTGGGCCAGTGGCAGATACAACCCACAATGGTGACCCCCTACACAATTGCTGTCTACAGACATATCCAAGAATGCATGGATCATGCAATCCCATATCTGACCAAGACACTCTCCACAAAGGGGCAGCATCCTGTCTGGTGGACCCCAGCCATAGACAGATTGTATTACAGAAGATGGAAGCTACTGCAAGACAGAGCATCATTCACTGAAGGGAGAGCATGTCTGAGCAGCACTGGTAAGGATCTATTTCCCATCATACTGACTACATGGGCAACGTTGAGAGGGAATTCAAGAGTGACACTACAGATGACCAGGAGGCCTTCCTCAGTTATGTTAGCAACCTGGACTGGAGCCATCCTCTATGCCCATAGGTAGTACACAACACATATTTCACTGACACCACAGATATCGACAACATTGTGGAGGACAGGTTCAGTGCAGGTGTCACCCCGCCCTCTCCCCTGTAATAAGGCATAGTTATCCCAGCTGACTGTAACCTCCCTGTCATCACAGATGTCCAGGTGAGAGACACCCACAGGACAGCAGAATACACAACATGGATGGGACCTGATGGTATCCCCAGTTGCATGCTACATAACCTCTGACAGGAGCTAAACACACATATAGGAGTGCTATGTAACACTAGCCTGACTACAGGATATGTACCTGTACACTGGTGCACAGCAGCAGTGGTTCCACTCCATGAAGGAGGCACCTCACCATACCAATACAATACAACACAATACATTACATTACAATACAATACTATACAATATGCTATTGCCCCTGTGTCTACAGCAGCGTACTGTTCTGCTACCCTGACCATTGTGACACATGTGGTGTGATGGTAACTGCTGCTGTCACACAGTTACACAGGGTGACTCATATGGCATATTACCTATCTGACTAACATTCAGCAGGGGTATGTGTGACGTACTCATGGGGAGTCTCGCTTCTTAACACTGTGTGGTTTATTGCAGGGTGTGTCTTATCTGTGAGTAGGAACTCTTATCTCCACATGTGCACACTATTGCAGTGGCACGGATGACATACAGCAGACATGTAGGTTGTGGATGGTGGGAGGTGTTACTATGGTTGTTGGACATCTGTCATGGGTGTGACCTCCATATGTACATCTGGGAGTGGTAACCTCTATGTGGGTAGCACCCACACCTCCAGGTTAGTGGCAACGCACGAAGCATCAGAGACCATCCAGGTGCAACTAACCATAGGCAAAACTGCCTTACAGTTTGTAGCATGTTACAGACCACCCTCTCAAACTCAGGAACCCCACACAGCCTTCCTGAAGACACTAGAGAGTATGAATGTCTCTCCAAATACCATTATATTGGGAGACTTCAACTACCCAAACATAGACTGGGAACATTACTCAAGCCCCAACACCCTAGCCCAAAGGTTCCTACAATTCATAAACTCAAATGCAATGGAACAACTGGTCACCATTCCCACAAGAGGAGACAATATACTAGACCTGATCATCACAAACATGGGGACAAAATGCTCCACACGGAAGTATATCCTCTCTGGTAAGATCAGATCATAAATTAATCTCACTGGAAATCCACATCCCGCCCCCACCCCTGCACAAAGACCACAGTGAAGAACTTCTCAAAAGCCAACTTCACACTTCTTAAGACTGAAATGGTATCCTTCAAGGCCCCTGGGCTAGTGGAAACCACAACCCACACTGCTGAATCCTTTGCAAATGCCTTCTATGGCACCTTCAAGAATGCATGGATCATGCAATCCCAAATAAAACCAAGACCCATTCCCCAAAGGCAGGCGCCGGTCTGGTGGACCCCAGCCATAAACAAACTCTACAACAGGAGGAGGAAGCTACTACATGACAGAGCAAAATCCCTAAAGGGAAGGCATCTCTGATCAGTACTAGCAAAAACTACGATCACTCATAAAATCATCCAAGGCCAACTTTGAGAGAAAAATCGCAAAAGACACAAAAGACAATCACAAGGCCTTCTTTAGCTATGTTAGAAACCTGGGTGGAAACTCCCAGATATGCTCAGAGTTATTCCAAAATGATACAAAATACACTGAACCCACTGACATTGCCAACATTCTGGCAGACAGGTTCAGTGCAAATTCTCCTCCCTCCCCCAAAAGGAGAAATAACTATCCCAGCAGAGTGTAGCCTCCCTAATATCTCAGATGCCCAGGTGAGAGCCGCCTCTCTAAAGCTAAAAACACAGCATCAATGGGACGGACGGTGTCCGGCTGTGTGCTACATGAACTCAAGAGGAACTAAACCCACACATAAGGCTGCTGTTTAATCTTAGCCTTACTACAGGATCACGCCCAAAGAGTGGCGTCTGGCGACAGTGGTACCACTTCACAAAGGCGGTGCTTCTACGGACCCTGGAAATTACCGCCCCATAAGCTTGATGAGCCTGGTCTGCAAAGCTATGGATAGGATCATTATGGAACTCATAAACAAAGACATTGGGGATCTACAGACATTGGATCCTACCCAATTTGGCTTTGTCAAAGGCAGATCCTGCCTTTTGAACTTGATCGACTTTTTTGAAACAGTCACTAAGGCCATTGATGAGGGTAAGGCAGTTCACACAGCCTACCTTGACCTTGCAAAAGCCTTTGACACAATACCCCACTCGGGCATCATAGACAAACTCACCAGCTTAAATGTAAACCCATATGTCACAAGATGGGTTGCAAACTGGCTCAAGGACAGAACCCACAGGGTCAGAGTTGCTGGAGCTATGTCAGACTCTAAGCCAGTCACAAGTGGTGTCCCACAGGGCTCAGTCCTGGGACCCCTCTTGTTCAGCATTTATTTTCGAGGTACAGGCAAACATAGGAGGATTGTGGCTGACAAAGTTCGCAGATGACTGCAAACTGGGCGCCATAATTGATACTCCAGCGGACACAAACATCCTTCAGAGAGGCCTCATTGAAATGGATAATTGGTGCCAGAGCCATGGCCTTAAGCTGAATGCCAAAAAATGTATAGTCATACCCTTTGGGAAAAACAAGGTACCCACAAATTACCACATAGGTGGTAATCCATTAAATCTGGAAGAGGTAATCAGGGACCTTGGGACCCAGGTTGACAGTAACCTCTCATTTGACACTCACATTGCCAAAGTGGTTAGAAAGACCTTCTATATTGCCCACCTTATCATGAAGGGTTTCACATCTAGATCAAGAGAGGTCATTGTGCCCTGTACTCTTCTCTTATCAGGCCAATGATTGAGTACAATGCCCCATTTGGGATGTATCTTACCCGTCACCTGCAGCAGTTGGAAAGACCCCAAAAGTTCCTCACTAAGAGGATAAAGGGTCTTAAACATATGTCATATGCTGCCCGACTAAAAACTCAGCTCTATTCAGTCGCATACCGCCTACTCAGAGGTGATCTGTGCCTGACGTACAAGGCCATGTCCAATCCGGAATTAATGGACATGCTCCACCTTAGTAAATCCAAATCCACCAGAGCCACGAGAGCAAGAGACTTAAACCTCAACACAGAAATAAATAGGACATGCTGGAAGGACAGATTCATAACCCAGAGGCTCCCTACACTCTGGAACAGAATCCCAATCCATGTTAGGCAGAGCCCCTCACTGACTCTATTCAAGAGGAATCTTGACGAGTGGATGGGAGATCGTAGGTTTACCCCGGGGGTCATCTCTGTGTCACTACTAGACAGAGGCACAGTAAACTAAACCCTAAAAGGGCGTAGTATTCTCATCCTAAGGGGTGGTGAAAGCCACACACACACTCTGGCTAGGCTTATAAATGCCCTAGGGCAGATAGCCTAGTACGAACCTATGAACCTATGAACCTATATGTGTACTCTGTGGTGTTGTCAGTCACTGTGCATTGGTAATGTGTTTGAGTGCGTTGTCACAGTGTTGTACATGTCACTGTGTCCTTCTCCATATCTGTTGCTGTAATGTGAGGTCCATACCATGGCATCCATTATGTGGTGTGGGGGGTACACCGACCTACATGTCCATACCTGACTCACCATGTCTGCGGACACATACCATGTGCAGGTATTCCAGGGATAGTGTGCCACTGTGACTATCATTGGGGCCACTATTCTACACATTTCTGACCCTGCTCACCCCTGACACATGCAGTGGTGGGCGGCCAACCACATATCTGGTGGTTACTGGTGTGGGTGATCTGGAATGTGGTATGATACTCCGGATTTGACACTGGTGTTCACTCCATGCCTTTGTCACCAGGCACCTGTTGCAATACATCTGTACACATGTGCCTCACTCAGACTTTATATACATCTCTCTCTCTCTCTCTCTATATATATATATATATATATATATATATATATATATATATATATATATATATATATATATACGTATATAGATATATCTATATGTATATATATATATATACATATGTCTGTATACACATACACATATATATTGGGGACATATATTGCCATAGATGTGTAGGGGGGGGCACAGAGGGTGTGTGAGTGACAGAGGGGGTGGGACAGGCTGTGTTGCAGGTCATCATATACAATCATACCTGTAGGTAGTCAGATCAGTCTGTCTATGTATATGTATCTACATATATCTATATCTGCATGTGTGCATTACATAGATATGTTGGTACAATATTCTATTGACATCTGTCTATGTATTCCTACATCTCTCTCTCTATGTATGTATACATATATGCATATCATATATATATATATATATATATATATATATATATATATATATATATATATATATATATATATATATATATATATATATATATACACATACATATGTTGACATACATACATAACCATATGTTAGACAGGTATATCAACATATTTGTCTACTATACTGTAGACACACACTAACATACTGCTAAACACACATAGCTGTGTAACCTAATTTGTACATGGCACTACAACCTACAATCAGACAACATTGATATGTGCACATACATGCTCTCACATACAAATGTATGTACAGTCTTCACTGATAGTTGCTGTATGTCTCCTGCCCTTTACACATCTCCATATACATATGGATACAGACCAATGACACATATGGAGGGTTCACAGTATGTAGACCTTTATAGTATTACTTTACATTACCTGTGTTTGTCACAGCTGCTTCTGCTGCTGTCTGGTTCCCTGTCCTGCTGCTCCACTTCCCAGTCGTCAGCTTTCAGGTAGCTGTTGCTGAACAATTCGTGTCTGTCTGCTTAAATGCAGTTTTCTCTGTCTCTCTGTCTCTCTCTCTCTCTCTCTCTGTCTGTCTCTCACGTCCTTCTCAGAGTGCAATGAAAGTATTGCATGCATGGACATGGAGTACAGCATACTTTTGTAGGTATCTGCATATGCCCATGTGATGGCCTCTGCACCAATTGTTAGCCAGCATTTGCTAATTGCATGCAGCCAGTTGTGTACTGATTGCAGTTCTCACTGTGATTTCAGAACAGTGCTATAAAAAGGTGTGTGAGATAGGCGTAGCCCTTTCAGATGTTAAGGGCAGGGACCATGCTGTTATGCTGTGGACAATGTTCTGTGAGTGTAAAGGTTGGTATCTCTCTCATATTTCCAGGTGTGTTGTGGATTAACATTCCTCCATTCATTTCTCCAGTTTCCTGTACTAACTGTGTATGTACACTGACAACTACAACTACTACTATTGTTAATGTGTGTGTGTGTGTGTGTGTGTGTGCTTTCCTTTCACATTTGCTTGCACTCTGTTGCTAAGTCTTCAATAGTTGCCCTTTACAGTCACTACTTCTATGCCTGCTAGGTGTCTTGACTGTAGTGTGCTGCTGTAGCTTTCCTATTTTCCATGTACATTCACACCTTGGAATGCTTGCTATATCTGCTAGGGTGTTACAGCATGCAGTGTGGTCTGGCCATGGTGTGGGCCTTGACATCTATTAGGGTATTTGAGTATGCTGCTAAGCAGGCCCCAGAGACCTTCAGGTTTATCAGTTATGTGCCTCATGGAATGGTACATATCAGTGGGGTACACCCATTAAAATGTCTGGTATGCTGCAGTTGTGACTGTGGGTTAGCATGAGCATATGTATTACTACACTTTTTCTGCCATGCGAGTGGTGAATACTTTCCGGACCCCATAGTTACCATTGCATGTGTTACACCTTTCTGCCTACTGTTTCTACATTTCACATGGGGTCTGTGGGGCATCCCTGTAAGACATTCACTGTTGCTATGTCTAGGTTCTTAACTATTCAAATATGGTGGTGTTGGACCCGTCATGTGTACAGATATTTGCAGGCTGTCCACATTTCTGCCTCATAATTTGGTCATTATCTCATGCACACCTTTATCTGGCAAGTCAGTCTGGGCTCAAGTCAGAATATGGTGACAAACATTCAAGTTTCAGACTGCATACCCTTCCAAACATCCCACAAGGTGTAGACCCTGTTACTTTCTGAACTGTCTGCATTTGTTGTAACTTTATTTGTAATGTGTCCCTGGTTTTGGGCCTTTGCTCCACATATTTTATTACTTGGTCCGGATGTGTTCCTGTAAGAGGTTGTGGGGTATGGGCAGTGCTTATCCTGCTGTGAGTATGTGTGTGTCTTGCAAGGTGCTATGGTGACATTATTACCTACTAGCTTCCAACTAGCATGGCTGTTTCTGTTCACACACTACTATTATGGACATTCACCAGTTTTTTTTGTGATTCTAAATGTCATGCTTTGTGTACTACACATCTATATTCCCTTTACATTCATTCCTACTGTTAAATGATATATTTACTTTAGCACAGTGTTTCTATATAAGAGTCATGGCTTAGTGGTAAGTCATGCAGACTATAGTTGCCAAGGTCCTGGGTTCAGGACTCACAGTGGGATTTTATTTTTCTTTGGAACTGAGTACAGGACCTGTCAATCAAAGTGACTAAGGCACTTTTAAGCAGTTGTAACCGGGTTAGCGCTGGTTTGCGCAGAGCTCACGCATGCGCATTGGCGGTTAGCTCTGCGCACACAAGCGCACACCCGCTTACAACCGCTTAAACGTGCTTACTCTTGCGCACACCCGCACTATTTTCTTTGAAAGAAAAGAAAACGGGGAGACAGGAAAGTGGTGAAAAAGGGGTCACAAAGAGGGTAAGACAGTAGGGAAACAAGCTTGGGATGTGCAGGAGGGATGTAGGTAAGGCCCATAGCTGCCCATTTCTTCAGCAGCAACAGCTGTGCATATGTATGTAATTTGGTGTGACATTTGAAACCTTCCACCCTTGAGAGAGGTGTCAGGACAACAATAATACCTGTTGTACAGCCAATTGGAATTGATGGGTTCCATGTCCAGTAGACATATGTGCGGAATAGGCAGCTATGTATGGGGCGTAATTTTTTTGTGGGTACAGAGTGCCCTTTTTTTTTATTTTTTTCAGGTGAGAGTGGTATGTCAGGTGAAGGTTGTCGGTACAGCTGGGGAGGTAGGTTGGGTAGGTTAACAGACAAGACAAACAAGACGCATACAGGGGCGGTGTATGACACGTGTGGGGGGGGTTACACAATTGACGGGGATGGAGGTTTGGATGTCCAGAGTCCATGAGCCCACAGATGGCAACAGTGGAACTGATATCCCCACCCATAGGCAGTTGCCACTGTTCCTTCACTGCCCAGGACAGGGCTGTGCTGGGGGCTGTGTAGGCGGGGCAACGGGCATGCCCGTTATAGTTGCGCCACCCGTGCCTCGAGCTGGCGTAGGGGCTCAAGGACAGAGTCCCAAATCTCCCTACGCACCACAGTCCGGATGCTACGGAGGGTGAGTGGTGGATCTCCTCCAGCCACACTTGCAGAGGGGGGGCGAGCCCCATCCCCTGCAGCGCTTCCACCTGCAGGTGGCACAGGGCCACTGGAGGAGGGTCCGGACTCGGCACTAGTGCCAGGTGCACTCGCCAGCTGAGGTGGGAGAGGTGGGTCCGCCGGAACCCACCTTCCCTGTCGTTCTATGTTTTGCATTATGTCATGACAGTTTGGGTTAGTGACATATAAATACCATTCACAGTTAGTTGTAACAGCATGCATTAGTATTCCCATTAACCAAACACCCAGTTATTTACACCATTGAACAGCATGCATAACACATGCATAATTTGAACAGTAATACACAGTCCAACAACATGCAGGGTTGATTGATGGCAACAGGCCATCAGGTGTGGATGTATGAACAGGGCGGATGCATCAACAGACATGCAAATATATATGACCCAACAGGACAGATGTCCAGGGGTGGTAATTGTGATTGCACATACCATTTTCACGTGGAATGGGTTATAGATGGTTAGAGGGTGGGGTAAATCAAACATAATATTAACACCTTCGAATACAACTACATATGCTGTACATTTCTAATAGCTACAGTTATATACACACTACTGTTCTAACTACAGTGTCCTATATGTTAACTACTTAACCTTGCAGATGGGACTGTTACTGCAACATAACTCTACATTTTATTGCTGTTCATACACATTCATATCGAACTTTGTGCAGATACATCATCCTGTTACCTGTGCTTTATATACATGTAGACATGTGTGGATGTTTTGTATATCAGACAATCATCCTATCTGCATATTTCAGACTGGGAGCAACATATCCAGATTTTGGTGTACACATTCCACATGCAGCAACACTTTGAACAGATTTTTCTGTTTGGTTCTGAGTCTCTCATGCATTTAATTATGTCCTGACTGCAGTATAGTTTATTCAGGGGTTATTACTACTGTAGTGCTGTATTCCTGACACTTTCTCACACTCTCTCACTTGCTTTCATGTTACTATTCAGACTGGTACTTCTAGGCTTTATTGACATGTTTTAACAGTAGTTATTACAGTTCTTTCCAGCAGTCTCACTTCTGTCATGTTTCAGTATTTCCACAGGGATATATTTCACACATGTGATTTCATCCTCTTCTGCAGCTATACTTTACCTGCTGCTGCAGGTTGTGTACTATTTTCTTACAGGCAGGGCAGTTTTATTTCAAAATATGTGTTGGACAGTGTCATGATTAGTTTCAACTTACAGGCTGGGAACTGTTGTAATCAGGCAATACTTGCATACACTTTCACACTGTGACTTGCAGATTTAATTCCTTCCTGGCTACACTGCACTCTTATGGTGACTGTCATACATTTATATATCTTTACAGTTACTAGTAGTGGATTACTGACCTGCCTGGTGGCGCAACCGCACCAGCCTATCGGCATAGGCTCTGCGGTTCGCAGAACGGACACCTGCAGCTGTAATATAAATGAAGTAATATTGGAATACACATCTCCATGATTTCAGGTAGTTTAACTTTCTACATACATAATTAATTGATACTTACTCAGTGGTGGGGCGTTGGGTGATTGCCGGTCCTCCTGGATCCAAAGGTTCAGTTGGTCCTGCTTACATCTCTTCAGGTCCGCATGGTGGTGACGGACCTGCTCACCTGTCCTAGGAATTCCTGTGGCACTGGTGAGTTCATGAGCCAACTGGTCCCACGCCTCAGCCTTGTACACTCCCCAGAGGACCTGGCCCTGCATGAGTTGGGCCTCATGGTTGTGGACTAGGAGCCAGGCCATGTACCTGGACTCCTCAACACCCCACCTCTGCTCGGCGACTACCCTCACCTACACCTGACATTCTGCCTGCAGGTCTGTTCTACAATCGTTTATGCTGTGTATTCCCGCCTATGGGGCTTATATAGTCCGTTTTTCCCGCACATATCTGTGATTGGCCAATTTGGAATTGTAACAACTTCAGTAAACCTGCATTGTCATGCTGCAGTTTGTATTCATTCCTATATATAAGCTATTATTGCATTTCAAGGTACTGCTGTCATGGCTCAGTGGTTCTGTGCCTTGACTATGGTGTATAGTATCCTGGGTTCGGACCTGACCACTGCTTTTTATTTTTCATGACTGTCTAGACATGCTGTGGGGTGTGTCTGTGTGAAGGCAGTTTTGATACGGCTTGCTCAACGTTGCCCGTCGGTTAGCTTGTTTGCGCGGTGCGCAGCTCCGCGCAAACGGGGTACGCTGGTTTAAGCCTCATTTGGCTATTGGCACGCATATGCCGCTTAGCTCGATTAGGGGCACATATATTTAGTGTGGTAAACCACTGCTCGGCTACAGGCACTCATTTTGCCCCAGTTAAACCAATGCTTATCTACGGGCACATACCCTCACTCTGTTGAACTGTAGCTCAGCCATGGGCACATTTGGCAGGTTATATTCATTTTTTAGCTCACATTTATTCAATATAAATGGGCTATTACATTGCATTTTACATATATTCTGGTTTTATGTGTTCTATGTGTCAGGGACTTGTTTCCTGCTTATTTTGCAAAAAAAAATTTGTGTTGTGGGGGCTCGAACCATGAATGCCTGCTCTGCAGCCAGCATCTCTACCGCTTCGCTATTGCTTCCTGGCTTATTTTGCATATTTAGTTCTTATATGCTTTCCCATTGACTGCTACCTGTAGCTGCGCTACGGGCACGCCCGCGCAAACGAGCGCACTCACGGTTAAACATCTTTACAATTTAAAAAAAAATGACATGTTAATTTAGATTGTTTTATGTTTGATAGTCTGTAGGGGCATGTGTTGTGTTGTGTTTATTCACATTTCCGTGGACTCTGTTGTGGGTGTCTGCTTTGGGCACTTTTGCACTTCTGGGGGTGTGTCCGCTTGCAGGGCTCTGCCTACGGTCACGTCCCCTACTGTCTTACACGGACCGTGTTCGACTTAGGTGTGATTCAGCATGCTCTCATGAATATGCAGAGCATGCTGACATCACTCAGTTTAACTGCAGCCTCCGTGTAAGAGTTATAACTCTTACACGGAGGCTTCGTGAATCCTGGGGAAAGTGTACACACCCCTGTTAAAATGCCAGGTTTTTGTGATATAAAAAAATAAGACCATAATAAATAATTTCAAAACTTTTCCCACCTTTAATGTGACCTACAACCTGTACAATTCAATGGAAAAACAAACAAATCTGTTAGGGGGAAAATATAAAAAATAAAAAGTACAATAAGCTGATTGCATACATGTTCACACCCTTAAACTAATACTTTGTTGAAGCACCTTTTCCTTTAATTACAGCATTCAGTCTTCTTGGCTACGCACCTGCCATCAATTAAAGAGACTCTGATTAACCCCAAATGAAGTTCAGCTGTCCTAGCAGGATTTTGCTGACATTTACTCACTTGCCTGCTACAGGAAAAGCTATGGTTCACAGTGAGCTTACAAAGCATCAAAGGGATCTCATTGTTGAAAGGTATAAGTCAGGAGAAGGGTACAAAAAAATTTCTACAGCATTGGTACCATGGAACACAGTGAAGACGGTCATCAAAAAGTAGAGAAAATATGGGACAACAGTGATGTTGCAAAGAACTGGACATCCCTCCAAAATTGATGAAAAGACAATACAAAAACTGGTCAGGGAGGCTGCAAAGAGACCTACAGCAACACTGAAGGAGTTGCAGGAATTTCTGGCAAGTACTGGTTGTGTATTACATGTGACAACAATCTCCCTAATTCTCCATATGTCTGGCCTATAGGGTAGAGTTGCAAGACCAAAGCTTTTTCTTATACAGAAAAACATCCAGGCCTGGCTAAAATTTGAAAACAATACATCAAGTCTCCCAAAAGCATGTGGGAAGAGAACAAGATAGAACTTTTTGGCTACAATTTCAAAAGTTACGTTTGGCACAAAAACAACACTTCACATCACCAAAAGAACACCATCCCCATGGTGAAGCATGTTGGTGGCAATATAATGCTTTGGTGTTGCTTTTCTTCAGCTGAACTGGGGCTTTAGTCAAGGTGGCGGGAATTATGAACAATTCCAAATACCAGTCACTTTTGGCCCAAAACCTTCAGGCATCTGTGAAAATGAAGAGGAATTTTACCTTTCAGCACAACAACGCCCCAAGCATACATCCATATAAACAAAAGAATGGCTTCACCAGAAGAAAATTAAAGTTTTGGAATGGCTCAGCCAGAGCCCAGACTGAAATCCAATAGAAAATCTGTGGGGTGACCTGAAGAGGGCTGTGCACAAGAGATGCCCCCACAATCTGACAGATTTGGAGGGCTTTTGCAAGGAAGAGTGGGCAAATATTGACAAGTCAAGATGTGCCATGCTGATAGACTCCTACCCAAGAAGACTGAGTGCTGTAATTAAATCAAAAGGTGCTTCAACAAAGTATTAATTTAAAGGTGTGCACACTTATGCAATCAGCTTATTGTACATTTTTTATTTTTTATACTTTTTCCCCTAGCAGGTTGAATTGTACAGGTTATAGGTCACATTAAAGGTGGGAAAAGTTTTGAAATGATTTATTATGGTCTCATTTTTATAGCACAAAAACCTGGAATTTTAACAGGAGTGTGTACACTTTTTATATCCACTGTATGTACTAAACAGCTTCAAAATCTTATATGATAGGATGCCATAAAATCATATGAATAGTGTAAATAATGCCTAAAATAAGAACTAACCTCTAAAACCTGGTACATCATGTGAAGGGGTAAATAAAGCCTAAAAATATGAACCAACCTCCAAAAGTGAGTCCATCATGTGAAGGGGTAAATAAAGCCTGAAAATAGTAAACTACCTTCAATAGTGGGTACATCATGTGAAGGTTAAATGCCCTAAATGCCTATAAATAGGAATACACCTCCAAAAGAGGGTCCATCAAGTGAAGGAGTAAATAAAGCCTAAAAATAGAAACCAACCTCCAAAACTGGGTACATCTTGTGAAGAAGAAAATAAAGCCTGAAAATGGGAACAAACCTCCAAAAGTGGGTAGATCATGTGTAAGAGTAAGTCAAACCTGAAATTTTGTACTACCTCCAAATTAGAAACATTTGAGAAGTCTGGTCTGATTGTTAATCTATTTATTAATTTATTTATTTGACATTTGTTAACTGGGATAGTCCGACTGAGTCACAAGACCTGTTTTTAGCAGCAGCCTAAGGAGAAAAGCTCCACAATTTTTTGAAAATTACAATACTTACAAGCAAACTATAATATATAAGTATACAGTGAGTGCATCGCTAGTTTAACTGTGATAACACTGTACACAAAGACTTACAAGCAAGATTAGTAGAAATAAGTATACAGTGAATATAGTACACATTTATCTTGATAACACTTTACACAAAATAATAAATTTAAGAAGACCTTTATAAACGTGACAAGACTTTTAACATGATATGGTGTCACTGCCTCAGTGATAGGATATTTGCACAGTACCATTCTTCTTGTTTGATGTAGAAGAATTCTTGTGCTGTTTAGATTAACTCATAAGGAGGTAGAAAGATAGGAGCAGTATGATACATTTTCCAGCCCAAAACAGAAGACAAACTGATAAAAAAAAAAACCATGCAAGGCCAGAGAGATTCTGACAAATCCAGCTCAACAACTTAAAATGTAATATATATATATTTTTAACATTTTTTCCAGTCTTGACAGTGCTTAATGGTAGTTGACATGTTAACATAATTGAAGGAGGTATAGGAGGACAGATTGTGTATGCTTGTGCATAGCCATGATTTATTTAGGTGTTTGAGAGGTAGGCTAGGAGTTAGCCTAATGTTGGGAGGGAGGGTGTTCCAAGATTTAGCAACAGAGTGTGTGCATAGAGTATAGAGATTTTTCTGGGTTTCTAGAAGGTTTGTAGATGTCATGGAGGTTTTTATCTTCAGATCTGAGGGATCTGTTTGGTTTGTAATGTTGTATTAGGTCTTCTAGAGCTGGACAGTGTGCCTATAAAATAGGTTGTGTGTTGTAATTAGGTGTGTATATGAAACCTGCTGTGTTAATTCTAACTAGTTTAAATCTTTGAGTGAAGTACGGTGATGTGTATTTTAGTTGGAGTTGGTTGCAAACTTTGCAACTTTGTTGTGGCATTGCTCTAATTTAGTTTTGGTAGAGTTCTGCAGATTAGTTAATACACAGGAACAGTAGAGAAGTGATGGGAGCAGGAAGGTTTTAGTCAGAGTAGTTTTGGTTGTAGTAGTAAGGAATTGTCTGTTTCTGTAGAGTATTCCTAGTTTTTAATGTTTTTTTTTTTTTGATATTTTGTTGAATATGAGGGTCAAAGTTGAGTTTATCATCAATTATAATACCAAGTGGTTTAGTTTCTTGAACAACGTCTAAGACTGTATTGTTGGCTGCATAAATATTTAGTTGGCCTGGGATGAGGGTGGTATATTTGGGTGGAATATCATGGTTTATTTTTTTTTTGGATTTACATACAGTTGGGACTTGTAAGCCATAATTCAATTGCTGAGAAAGATTGTTGCATTTTGATTAGCAGTTCAGGAAGGGTATGGGAAGTACAGATGTTCCTGGGGAAGAAGAGGTCTGTACGCTATTGATGAATATGTTAAATAGTAATGGTTTTAAGATAGAGTCTTGGGGTTCTCCTGTGGGGTTTGGTAGGAAGGGGGGGAGAGTTGGTTTGACCATTTAACTACTTGTTTCTTCTTATGGAGGTAACTTTGGAACCACTGGAGTGTGGAGAAGAAACAACCTAGGCTGGATAGTCTGTTAAGTGATAAGGTGTGTGAAACAGTAACACATGCTTTTGAGAGGTCCAGGAATATTGCTGCTTCTAGGTGACCTTTGTCTCTGGCTTAGTTAATGTTGATTGTAAAGGAGAGTAGTGCTGTGGGTGTGCTGTGAGTTGGCCTGAAGCCACACTGGGTTTGAGAGAGTAGGTTGTTTTGGAGTAGATATTTCATGATTTGATGGTCAATACAACCTTCCATGATTTTGGATAGGGGGGATAGCATTGATATTGGGCAGAAATTAGAGATTTCTGTGAATTGTCCTCCATTATGAATAGGTGTTATGTGAGATAGTTTCCATATTGTAGGGACTATGGCTTCAAGGAGTGACCTGTTTATTAGGATGTTGACTGAATATGCAATTCAGTCAGCGGTGAGTTTTAGTTATTGGGGTGGGAAATTGCTGATGTGTAGCAAGGTTTGAGCTTGAATAGTAGTTTTTTTTTATTTGAGAGGTGGTTATAGGATGGAAAGTGAAAGTATTGTTGAAGCTATTTTATTCTTATATAATTTACAAAAAATATGGGCATTTTTACATGCTTTCTTCATATTAGAAAATGCTAATTTACATTGTATGGTGCAGTTAGCCTTCCCCAAGAGAATTTCTTTTTGTCATTATTTCATTTGCAACTTCTGGTGCACTGGAAAGGAATGAGAGTGGCTACAGTGCAGATCTATTTTTAGACCTATAATTCCTGTAATTGCAGCAGTGTGAAACAATGGTTAAAAACTCCTAGTGATGTCCCTATAGGCCATGAACTAATGTACATCTTTGGATTATCCCAATTCCCTTCTAAATTATGAATTATTGCAACAATAATCCTGTTATTTGAACATCTCTGTTACTGTATCCAAAAACACCACAACCCAACATACTCCAGAATTAAATAAAACAAACAACGCTGACCAGAAAAGTCACTGCACACAGATAGTTTAATGGTTTCAACAGTTAAACTCTCTGTGTGCTGTGACTTTTCTGGTCAGTCTTTATGTTTTATTACTATGAGTAATTTCACAGTTTTACCACAAAACAGATAACATGCCAGCAATGTCTAGCTTGTATTTCAATAGTGTACAAGGAGGTCAGGGGGCAGCACAGTGAAATTATTTTCTTGTGGAGGCAATCTCCATTCCAGGGGCCACTGCACTTGCACTCTGTACTTAACACAACCAAATCTGAGGTCACTCTAGCTCAAGGTAAAGGCAAAATTCTTTAAAGAACTCTGATTAGGAATTTTTGGGCTTTGTATACATTCAGGCATGTTTCAATTGGCTGCTGCATAACTTCAGATAGGGGAAGTTATTTGATTCTTTCAATAATAATAAACATAATAACATTATTCTATTTACAACATAGGAAAGTTTATAAATAGCTAATATGCTTTGGTGTTACTGTGAAACAAGTATATATAAAAGCACAAAATGCAAAATAATGCAGAAGTTTTTAAAATAAAATTAAAATTATTGTGCACAGGCAGTCACACATAATGCTGATCCTGAGGTACCTGCCAGCTTGCCTCTTCTGGGTAGGATGAAGAGTTCCCGGTCACTATTATAACCTGTTCTGGAGATGTGGAGATTTCAGCCCTGTCATGAGTAACTGGGGAACCCATTAGCAGATCATATATAATCGCAACCCTCATTGATCTTCTTCTATGCCAGGCATGGTGGTTCAACAGTAGTTAGGGCAAATTAAAAAAAAAATCCAGGCCATACTAGAATGATGGCTCATTTAAACATGACCCATGACCCAGCTGGCAACATCACTAAGACCAGCCAATAGAACAAATGAGCCAGAAAAAGGAATAAAAAGCTTGATGGTTGGCTGTTGAATGAAAAGCTAAGATGATCAATCCTATAAACCAGAAAAAGAATAATGTGCATTTGACCTCATTCAGAAAAAAAAAATCACCATTATTACAAAATAATTATTATACTTAATTTATAATGGGCAAAAATGTTTAGGTTTCACCATGTATATAGTGTTAGCACTAAGGTTGTTCTGTCTTTCATCATCAACATCATTTTATGCACATAACTTACAAAATGCATAGGATTGTCCAGTGTTTCAGCTGCTAAATACTATTGGAGGCATTTTGAAAAGATGTAATTGCCAGTAGCAAAAAAAAATGTATTTCAAAGTAAGCACCTTCAGGTCAGGTAGCAAGCAAACTTCCAGCAAGATAGGAATGTGCACAAAACATTCACATAACTCTCTCAGTGCTCAGCATAATGGAATATATTTAGAGACTCTACCTTAATGACTATTTTCAATGCAAAAGACCAGTAGTGCATATGATGCCACTGCACTAGCACAGTAATCAAGGAGCCTCAATCCTCACCACTAGCACCAGTGAGGGACATGCACACTGGAAGGATGACAAGTACACACACAGTAAAGCACAATTTCCCTTAAGAGCACACAGAGATGACAGTCAGTCTGGGTTTGTTTTTTTCCCTCTTTCTACAGATCCCCAATAAGACTCCCCACTGGCACAGCTATAGGGTTAAGATCTCAGCCGAGCGGTCAAGCTAAAACCTCCAACACACTCTCCGTCCAACCAGTGCTTCGTGCCCCTGCCCAAGTAGCTGACACACACACTTTGAGATTTGATTTATATACTAACACACACACACTCATGGTAAAGGCTGACACAGGTTTACTAGCTATGCCCCCTTCTGCTCAGACTAAAAGGTAGTTATCACTACCACCAACCAGCTCTTTATCAGGTACTATAAGGTCCTTCCCAAAGGGAGACAAATCCTACTGTGTGATGTTACTATTATCCAAATGGTAAGTGTGACCTAGGCTTTCAATGTTATTGGAGTGGCTCACACAGTTTTACCAAATACATATGCAAGTACTCTAAGAGTTTAAATATCTCTAAATAAATCAGACACAATGAAAATGTTTAAATATATTTAATAATAAATAAAAGAACAAGAAAATACTTAAACAATACAGTAACTACAGAGTTCAGAATCACAGGAAATATTTCAAAACATTGCAGGACAGTTTCAAATAAATACAAAACATCTAAAGTAATCTTATTATATTCCTATCTATCTCTAAGAGAGTTTACTGTAACCTGGTTACTTACTATTAGCAAGGCAAGTGCTGATGAGAAGATTTTTCCAGGCCCAAAGACAAATACAAAATGTACTGGCTCACTCTCTGAGATAGTTCTTAAATTAATAATGCACATTACTGCTGAGTCAGCTGGGATGACATCACTCTCTGTCACCTGCCTTCAGTTCCCAGGCTAACCAGAAACTAACATCTCTGTGTTATAAATACTGATCCCTCAGATGTGCAGCTATTAGGAAGTCACAGAGCAATAAAAACACTTTACATTTCAAACCTAGTAATTATTTCTGTTTCAAGACAATAGAAAGAAACTTCTAGCTCTAGACATCCTGTCTCCTTCACTGAAACTGAGAGATAAACACACAATCATAAAACACTTTGATTCCAACTTATTTTCTTAGAGTTTTGCAAGTTAATTCTGTATGTTCCAGCTTATACCATTAAAACACACATTTGCACAGGCATATAGTCCATATACATTTCTGCTGTCCTCCAGTAGGGTTCACTGTGGTTATATTCTTGAAGCTCAGTACATAACATACAGTTCAGTATAAGTCATAGCAATATTCACAAATAATGTAGAATTATTTGTGCCCCCCACATCCCCCAACTTAAATATACCAACTCTGAGGCCGTACCACAGTGGAGGAAATGGCAAAGTCCCAAAAACAGCCCAGTGATTTTTTTTTCCCCTAGGAAAAAAATTGCTGTTCCATGTCTTCAGGATTTGGCCTTTTCAACATTTAGCTGTTGATAAAGAAGCGTTCACAATACTGAACATTTGCGTATATAATAGGGACCAGGCAGCCTCACAGTGCATATCAACAAGAAGATTTTTCATTGCAGTTTTAGACAGAGACAAGATCTGCAGCCTGATATTGTGTTTTATCCTATTCACAACCTTGTGTGCATGACACGGCTGAATATAAGTGACAAAAGAAAAGGTTAGTGCTATCAGCAAATGTACTGAAAACTGCTTCACCAAACATTTCATACCTCCAAATGAACTATTTTCTAGATATATAAAATAAACAGTGAAGCCACATTCAAATTTGCAACTTTTGCCTTTTTCTGTCACAAAAAAATAATGAATAAAGTAGAAAAGGAGACAGCACTGATATAAGAGGCTGTAATATTACTGCTTTTATAAGAGTTTTATGGCATTTTGTAATACATGTCTTTTTGATGTATCCAGACTAAACGATATAACAAATGTTATTTTGTTTTTCCTCTCTTATTTCAGCTGTTGGCTGAAGACAGACCATGGATTTCTATGGAGCTTTATGGGCCCAGCTTCCCTGGTGATCTTTGTAAGTTACAATGTTTAAATGTATTATCCTATCTTTTAATAAAATATTCAATGAGTATGGATCTTTTGCATATACACAAAATTCTGGAGATAGGATCCCCCAACAATAGAAACCCTGGTAACAAATAGATTTATCTGATATATCTTTATGAGATGTGCAAGACACTCTGCCAATGTGGTTGACACCAGTCACATTTGCTGGAGCATTTCAATGAACTGGTTGTACACCATGGATGAGTCAGATATAACACTGCAGAGTGACAGTAAGGTGAAGAAGAAAAAGAAATCCTAAGGAACAGATGCCTTGAGAATAGATTACTATATTAAATGGAGTGCAACCTGAACAGCTCTCCAAAATGCACTGAACAAATAACACAAACACACACATAAAAAAAATCAGTTTGCAATAACATTTAATAACATTTGGAGAATGGGCAAACTGTACATCAGCACCCTTATTTGAAAATGAAGGTTCTCAAGCAGGGTATTAATATACAAGTAATGCTGCCCATTAAAAAAATGACTCTACCACTTCATGGCAGCAGAGCTCAGACAAAAAAATGTAATGGCTGCTATTATTTTGCACTTGCTAAGCAGTGCTTTAGCTGTTTAGTGACTGTAAAATAAAAAAAAGTGTGTGTGTGTGTGTGTGTGTGTGTGTGTGTGTGTGTGTGTGTGTGTGTGTGTGTGTGTGTGTGTGTGTGTGTGTGTGTGTGTGTGTGTGTGTGTGTGTGTGTGTGTGTGTGTGTGTTTGTGTGTGTGTGTTTATGCCTGTGTGTGAGAGTGTATGTGTGTATGAGAGGAAGAGAGAGATTGATTGAAGTATTTTACACTCATTAGTCAGTGAATGGTATTTAGCGAGTGTAAAAAAATAAATGAAAGAGGAAAAAAGCATGTGTGTGCAATGTGTATTTATGCTGTTGTCTGCATGTTTGAGTGGATGCATGCACAAAAGCAGAAGAGACTGTGTGTGTGTGTGTGTGTGTGTGTGTGTGTGTGTGTGTGTGTGTGTGTGTGTGTGTGTGTGTGTGTGTGTGTGTGTGTGAGAAAGAGAGAGTGAGAGTGACTGAGCTTTCCCCTGGCAGCAGCAGCATCAGTTAAAAAGTTTCCATACCTCTTGACCATACCTCTCACCTCTTAGCACAAGCAATCTGGAGAGAGACAAAAATAAAGGGGGATCAAAGAACCAAAAATAGGGATGGATTTTAAATTCTGCTCTTAGGCACTTAGAAATTTGCTAGAGTAACAGGGTTTCCATTAACATGCATTTTCTGAAGCGCAGGTGTGTGTGAGAGAGTGAGTGAATAAGATGACTAGTGGCAGCAGCAGCAGCAGCAGCAGTAAAGAGGATTGCATACCTCTGGACCTTTCAGCTGAAGAAATGTAGATAAAGCCTAAAATAAAGGGGAATGAAGACTAAAATAGAAACTGATTTTAATTATTACTCTTATAAATTACAAAGTTGCATTAGCATGAAAATTTTGAAGGAAATAAAAGTCTAAAATGCAAATTTATGTCATTATTTAGTAACTTCAATCTCCAATGACTGCCAATGAACCAAATGATTTAGGAGTAAGGTACCAAAAAATAAAGAAAATACCTGGTTATTTTTAAAGTGTTATATTTTGGATGTAAAATACTTCTGCCAAACACCACTGACATATATTACAGCAAGTCTGAAACATTAGGCAGAGGAACTATTTTACATCAAAAATACATTAAAAATTTAGTAATAAAAAAGTAAGTAAATACAGCAGTTTTATAGAAAGCCCATTCTCTAGATGCAATAATGACCTCCAGGGTGTGTGTTAGTGTGTAATTAATGTTCTTCCAGGAGTGCAGAGGCCATATGCCACGAGCGTTAATTATACATTAACACACACCATGTCAGGCATTATTGCTTGCTTAACACACAAACTTTTATATTAAAAAGTCATGCTCTAAACTGATTAAAATATTCTTACCAAGAATACCATTTTTATACTGTTAAACAATTAAGTGACAAACATTGTTTGAGCATTAACATGTGACTTAAACACTTTATAGGAAACATTTAATATAAAATTCGAAAATAATTAAAAATATAGAACCAAATTACAAAATAGTTGCTTTGTGTAAGTCTACTCTGATTTTGAAAGACTTGCTCTCAATGTAAGTGACTGCATTTCGGTATAAGGCCTGTGTATAAAAAGGCTTAAACCAGAGGCCAGCTTCACTTAAACTGAGAGCGACTCTTTTGGAATCGGACCCAATTAATTTCAAAATAGATTTCAAAGTACAGACATTATTAATTCCTGGGAAAAAAATTAAATGGAATGATGATATAAATAACCCATGGCATAGAGTGATAAAACCCTGGCTATGGCACAGATGGCCCAATTTCGATTAGCAGCTCTGATACCTCTAGATATTGGCCAGGGACTGAAGGGCCATTTAGGATTTCTGGTTAGGAAGAAATGAGTCATTGAACTATCATTCACCTCACCTGGAAGTGCTCGACTCCCATCTCATGGAATGAATGGACTGATGGTGTGCAGGTAGAAGAGCTATCAGCCAAGATCATATATATGTTTATATATATATATATGTATATATATATATATATATATATATATATATATATATATATATATATATATATATATATATATATATATATATATATATATATATATATATATATATATATATATATATATGGGTCTGCATCATATGATTGACAGCTCATTTGATCGACAAACTTTTCAGAGAGACCAAAACTCCGAAAGCTCAAAACACCAAAAACTCATTTGATCGAAACTCATAACACTGACACATGAAATTCAAAGCATTATGCCCTTTCCCCTACTGTAGCGCAATCTTGGAGTTAGAATATTTCGCCCCCACATACGTCATACATTTCAAACATACACATGGATACTTGTAACAGAAATGACTGTTTGCAGATGACAATATTTATCTAACTAATGTGAGGGGCTGTGCCCCCACACCCCCCTAACTATTTATTCTAACTCCAGGATCATGCTACAGTGGGGAAAAGGGCATAATGCTTTGAATTTCATGTGTCAGTGTTATGCGTTTTGATCAAATGAGTTTTCGGTGTTTTGAGCTTTTGGTGTTTTGGTGTTGGTGAAATGAGTGTCGATCATATGAAATTTTGATCATATGAAGTAGACCCATATATATATATATATATATATATATATATATATATATATATATATATATATATATATATGGATCTACCTGATAACTCCAAAACTGCAAAACGCTGATGACGAGAACACTGACACTGGAAGATCGACAACGTTGATGATCAACAGTTGAAAATCCTGACACTGAGAACACTGACATGTTAAGGTAAGTGTGGGGTTAGGGTTAGGGGCAGATTAAGTGAGTTAGGGTTAGGGCATGGGTTAGATGAGTGTGCAATAGTGACAGACTGTAGGGTTAGGGGTGGGTTAAGTGAGTTAGGGTTAGGGCGCAGGTTAGGTGAGTGTGCTATAGTGGCGGACCTTAGGGTTAGGGTTTGGGTTAAGGTTAGTGCATAGATAGTTGTATATGTAAGGTTTACTGTAGGTTTGTAAGGTTTCTGGTGTGCTTGTGTTGTGTGTGTGCTTTTTGGACAGGGGATTTGTTTTGTTTGTTGATTGTCAGGATTGTGGTTTGTCGGGCATGTGAAGTTTTGTGTTTTTGAACTTTCGGTTTTGCGGTGTCGGTGATTTTGTTGTCTGTGTTTTTGTGTGTCAGTGTTATCAGGTAGACCCATATACATATATATATATATATATATATATATATATATATATATATATATATATACATATATATATATATATTTGTGCATTTGTATGTATATGTGTGTCTGTGTTCTCATCAGCCGGTCAAAACAATGTCTTATGATAGCAGACTGTTGCCAGTACTGTTTACTATGTGTGCAATCTGCCAGGCTTGCTTAAGGCACACCCATTTATATATGACCGACTGTTGCTGCATTAGATCAATATCACATGTCAGTATTCATGCTCATTCAGCAAGCTTACCCCAATAAAAAAGAAAATTGCATTTATAATTAACTGTGTGACTGTCTTATTTGAATGAAATGTAGGCGCACACACGTACACACATGCACACACACCATCACAAACACTAACTCACAGAGCATACATGCATCACATAAAAATGCTGGCACATTCTCCACACTGGAGTGTTGTAAAATCTCCTATATTCTTTCTCATGATATAAGGCATCACTGAACCACTTTATACCTCTTCCTGAATACCTTTCTTGATATGTTTGCATCTTTGCAATCACAGCCTGAAATAGGCGATGTGTCAATGTCTTAGAACAGTATTTATGGTGAAAAGGATTATAGTCCTATGTGTGATGTAGACTTATTGTGATTCTTCTTCCTAGCAAGACCCCTCCTGTTGTTTATATGGATGGATAAGCACTTTTCTGCAAGATAAATAAAACAAAAGAGTTTTGGGTGCTGACTGGGAGTTATCTTCTCTTTCTACATTGGTTATTTTATTATAGGTGTATTTGTGCCTGATCAAAATAAAAGAAATGCCTTTCTTTGAGAGCTTATGTCAGCACTGTGACTGACCCACCTGCCCTACCACAGTCTGCCAGTACTTTTTACAGCCCATTTTTTACTGTACACGTATATTACTGACTCTACATTTGACACGTAACACAATACACCTCATTTAATAAACAAAATATTATACACCAATTTGTTAAGATATGTTCCACATATCAAAATAGCCAATTCTAGGCAAACGCACACATTTTTTTTTTTTTTTTATTCTATATATATATATATATATATATATATATATATATATATATATATATATATATAAATATATATATAATTCTGTGTGTATGCATATGCGTGTGTGTGTGTGTGTGTGTGTGTGTGTGTGTGTGTGTGTGTGTGTGTGTATGTGTTTACATATCTATATCTATATATATATATATATATATATATATATATATATATATATATATATCTATATATATATATATATATATATATATATATATACACACATATATATATATATATATATATATATATGAAAACATTATTTTTCAACACCATTTCCATCAACTGTACCAAGAAAACTACCTCCGACCATTCTAGGGGGTGATGTTCCAAAAGAATTTCCTCAAACCAGTCGAGCTCCACATCATGGGCAATGTTTGAAAAATACCTTTTTTTGGTGTTGAAAAATAACTTTTTTCTTCAAGGTGATATATTAAAAACAATTGAGTGGGGTAGCAATGGGGGCGGTGTGCACCCCTATTTTTGCCAACATAGTTATGTTGGCTTAGGAGAAAAAAAGTTTTACTCATCTCAGACCAGAGACACTATTGCTCATTCTATACTAGATATCTGGACGGCATGTTTTTCATTTGGAAGACAGACCCTATAGAGATAGATCCATTTGTGGAATACTTAACTCTACTGATTTTTTTGTGGTTTACTTACAACCACAGTCAACAAAATATACATTACTTGGATGCTGAGCTTTCAATTGAGCAAGGGGTGCTTGCGTCTGGGATTTTTAGGAAAGAGATGTTTTCCAATAGTTATTTGCATTATACAAGTAACCATCCATTATACTGTAAGAAAAACCTGGTAAAGGGGCAGTACAATAGGGCGGCCAGGATGGTTTCGGATGGGAAACTCCTCGAGAGAGAACTTGACAGAATGATGTCTATGTTCTTGGACTGAGGGTACCCACTTGAACTCCTTCTTTAAAGTCTCAAGTAGAGGAGAATAGCGACACAAGATTTGAATGTATCCTAGGCAGACCAGATCAACTGAATAATGTAAGGTCACTCTATGACCATAATGATAACAAGTTCCACCAAGGGATGACTTCATTTCGGTAACATAACAAGCAAGGTGAAGCAAATAATTAATCATAATTGGGCCATACTGATGAAGAACTATACAGGCATTGGGGTAATAGGCCCAATTTCATATATAAAGTCCACCCCAATATTAAAGGTAGGTTAGAGAGAGGTACACACGAGTTGACACTGGGTACCATTAAATGTGGAGGTTGTAATTATTGCAGATTTATTGTGGATTTTAAGGAAATTATTCTGGGCAACATGGGTAGAACAAAAATTTTTTTTCAGAAAAGGGGATTGTAAGTCAGCCAGTCTGATATACATAGTATTGTGCAATGACTGTCTTTCATTTTATGTAAGAAAGATGGAAAGGAAGCTAGTGAGAAGGATTTATGAAAGTTTATACAATGTAAAAAATGCTAACT
>NC_056743.1:1471956427-1471983927 GCF_019279795.1 Protopterus annectens
CAGCAACATACCAGTAAACAAACTGAACATGACAGTATAATACTGTGAGAGCAACCACATACTGTTTGCCACTGACACATTACCCCTACATATACTGCCCCAATTCACAGTGCACTGGGAATTCAGACATGTTACATGACATTTCAGAGTCAGCCCTTACAAGCATAGGGACCTGCTAGACCACCAGCAGCTGTAGCAGCATGCAGAGTCAGATAGGTAAAGGATGTATGGCACTCACAGCTGATCTCTCCCTACCCAGCCTAAAACACATACACACACAACACTGTACACAATCTTGGCAGTCTGTTCACAATGGCCAGACAGACATAGTGCCATATGTGCAGATTTCCATAGAATTAACAGGGTGTGGACGCATAACCATGGCCACCACTGCATACCATGGCCAGTAGTGTGCCAGGTCATTGTCATGCTAACTGGTGTGCAGTTAGTAATTAATGATATACCATAGCTCTGCATCTCATAGTGCAGGACATCTGGACAATGCATGGCATATGTATGGGACAGTGGGCTGGAAAGAGGGACATATCACACATAATGGTGTTACAAATGGAGACAGTAGATGCTGTTACATGTGTTGTTGTAATATCACATCCCTGAAGAAAATGATGTGTGGAACACCAATGGATGACAACACGTACTGAATACAATCCAGACATTATCTTTCCAACCCCACAAAAACAGATGGTTGTCGGGACTAGACCAAGCATAATAGGCAAACATCTGGCCAACCTGTGGACAACATGCCAGTTGAGTGCTACGTCAGAGACATATCACTGTCAGATGTCAAGTCACCCACTAAATCCATGTCCAGACAAACCCTGTCAATGTAGCAACCCCCCATGTGTATAACAAAGCTAATGACATACAAGCTGTACTAAACTCTGAAACTATGTCCCCCATATTGCTGGGCTGTCTCCAAATGTCCTGTCATGTGAGGTATTTCCACCTACTGTCTGTGAAGTTGTAGCTGCCACACCTCCATAATGTCCCCTGCACAGGCCAGGTAAATTGGCAAGGCCCACATGAAGGGCATTTCATATGGTGGAACTAGCAGCTGTGTCCAGGCCCACAACACATTACTATGTGGGCACCTACATAGCTGTCTGGCCTCAGCAATACCGGACAGGACATCAACAACCTCAAGGTAGGCTGAATGCTTTTGGTGGACAGTAGCAATACACAAACCACAGACATAGCCGCTAGATTTGCCATACAGGCAAAATCAAGAGCATACACCAACCTGGCATCAAGTCAGCCTTTGTCTGATCAAGCATATAAGATCACAGGTGGAGTATTGTAAGGCTAACTATGAGTACAAATTGGACACATCCACCAAGGCCAATCACAAGGCCATCTTCACATATGAATGCAATCTCTGAGGCCAAAAAACAGCCCACCCTGTAATGGTGGCCAATCAGGCCACATGTATACACAACATAGCTGTAGGCAACCTGCTGCAGATAGGTTTAGGGCAAACATCACCCTCTGGCTCAGCAGCACTATAGCTGGATATGCACAGCACCCACACCCCTCCCCTCATCACCAGTGAGCAGGTGCATATTACCTACTGAAAGGCAACAAATGTAGGTATCCATGGCACCTGATAACATCCCTGTCTACATCTTACATGAACTCAGGCATGTGCACCAAGCACCATTACACACTGTAGTCACAACAAGGCTTGGCACCATCCACACCACATCCACATGGAAGATGACCAATGTCGTCCCTTGACACAGACATGAATGTGGGGTACAGAAGTAGGAAATAAGTAGGCCTCATTGGGGGGAATATGATGCCTCAGGGCCAGCAGTGCAATGCAAGCAGATACAGCACTGATATGTTACAAGGTTATGGTGTGGTTGTGAGTGATGGCTACTGGTATTCAATGTAGATGTGCAGGTTATGTACATACGGTTGACAAAAGTATGAGGTCCTGTGATGTGTCTCCCTTGTTATGTCTCCCAGGTGCAATGTCGCATCAGCAAAGGTCAACTTTCTCAGCGGCTCAGAAAAATATAATCATAGAAGCATACTACACAACCATGCCATAATATTTGACTGGAGCCAGCAATATCTGCAGGAGAGGAGTGACCTGTGGGATGACCTTATCCACAGGGTCAACAATGTTGGCCTGCACACATGTATGTACGAGCAAGTCTGGCATCTTGAAAGTGACCTCATACCATGCCTGGAAAAAGGCTGCTGCAGTGGCCAGGAACCGCACAGACAAAGGCATGGTCCTGGCCTTGCAGCCCCACTGTCACCCACCGGGGAGCTCCATGGGTACCTTGCAGCACCCATCCCAGTACAACATCAGAGTACAGACCCTCCACATACTGGAGGTGGTTGGCACCCAGACAATGGACGGGCAGTGTGCAGGTAAGGCCCCACTGTAGATTACTAGACTAGTGTGGCAGACATACTTGTAATTGTAGAGCATCTATATGCATGTGTCAGGTTAGATTGCAGTTGTGGAAGGGGTTTTCTAATGCTCAGATGTGCACATCTTTGGTGAAGGACAGCAAATTGTGTAGTATTTGGGGTTGTACTGTACATGTGCAGACATGCTGCATCCATCCTGTACCATTGCCACTTGTGGGTCTGCTGACCATCCTCCTCCCCCTCACACAACTACCTAGGTCTACAGCTACAACTACCTAGGTCTACTACAGCTAGTGAGTATGCAATTATACTGTTGTGATTTGCCAATACCCCAGGCATGTGAAGGCCATGCAATGTACCATGCACACAACTGTCATTCATAGCCATATTGCTTTATGTGCATGTTCACCTGTGTTGTAGTCAACTGCATTGCATCACAGTGGTCACCACAGGGGTTTATCTGATGAGACTGTATCATCCCTGTAGCATAACACACAGCATGTCAGTGCAAGACATCTGGACAGAGAGCAATACAATGGGTGGACAAATGGCCTAAGGTAAGGACATGTGTGAAACATTACTGTCATATAGCAGATATAAACAGTGTACACACCCCTGCTAAGATGCCAGGTGTTTGTGATGTCTATACAAATTGAGACCACAATATGTCAGTACTCATCTTTTCCAAACTGTAATGTGACCTATGAAATGAACAATTCCCTGTACAAACAATCAGTCTGTTGGCCACCAAATACGGAGTATACAAACCTCACAATATGCTAGATATATATGTGTGCACACCCTTCAAATAATATGTTATTGCAGCAGCTTGTGATTTACTGACAGCATACAGCCTGCTTGGGTACACACCAACCATCTAGTAAAGGCACTCTGACTAACATCAAATAACAGTCTGCTGTCCAAGTTTAATAATCATGACATATGCTCAGTTGCCTGCAACAGCAACAGCCATGGCTTACTGACAGCATACAAAGCAGCAAAGGGATCTCATAACTGAAAGCTATCAGTCAAGAGTAGGGCACAACAACATTACCACAGCAATGCATACATCATGTAACACAGTGGAGACAGTTGTCAAAAGGTGGAGTGAATATGGGACAATAGTGCTGTTGACAAGAACCTGATGTTCCTCCAAAAATGATGACAACATATGTCAAGACCTGGCCAGGGAGGTTGCCAGAGGTATACAGCAACACTGAGGGAGTTGCAGGAACCTCTTGCTAGTACTGGTGTTCTGTACTACCTGTGAGAACACTCTCCCATATTATGCATACATTTGACCTATGGGGTAGGGTCAGAAGATGGAAGCATTTCCACACACCAAAAACAGCCAGGGGTATATACATATTACAATATAGCACATCATGTCTCCCAAAGGCAGGTGTGAAAATGTGTTATGGTTTAGTGAGCCTAGGGATCAACCTCACAGCTACAATACCAACAGTAGGCTTGCCACCCCTTCGTTTTTTTGACTATATCAAATCATCAAACTTCTTCTCTCCAGAGAAGAAAACGCACACAAACATTCTTCTTCTTCCAAAAAAAAAAAACAGGAGTCGTTTAATTTTGATTTGATTTACTTTTTCTTTCTTACAGAAAGCAAGCAAAAAAGCAAAAAAAAAAAGCGGTGGGAGAAAAAGAGAAGTTGTTCGATTGATTTACTTACTTTTCTTTTGCTTTCTTGCAGCAAAAAGCAAAAAAAAAAGCGAAGCGAAAGAGGCGTTCCATTGAAGATGCTGTCTTGACACTTTGTGATGAGGAATGGGTTGTGAGAGGGTTGGGGGGGGGGCTGGGGGGTGGGGCGGCTGGTGGGCTGGGCGTGGCGTGTTTTTGGCTTGAACTTAGGTGGCAAATCTCTAACCAACAGGTATGTGTGGTGCACAAGCAACACCTCTCATAACCTGAACACCAACATCCCCATAGTGAATCACACTGGTGGCAGTGGCCTGATGTGGGGCTGCCATTCCACAGATAGAACAGGGCCTGTAGTCACAGTGGTGGGAGTTCTGAACATTTCCAAATAGCACCCACTTCTGCCCAAAAGCCACCAGGTGTCTGCAAGACCGTTGAGGATGAGGAGGTATGTCAGCCTTCAACATGACCAAGAACTGCAGCATACATCCAAAGCTACCTAAGAATGGCTCCACCTGAACATAAACATGGTTATGGATTGGCCCAGCCAGAGCCTAGACCTACACCAGATAGGAAACCCCAGTTTGACCTGATGAGGGCTGTGCACATGAGCTGCCCTTCCATTCTGACAGAGTTGGGTGATGTTTGCATGGAAGAGTGGCCAAATAATGCCAAGTCAGGATGTGCCATGCTGATAGACACCATCACAAGAAGAGTGAATGCTGTAAGCCACTTACAAGGTGCTTTAACAACTTATCATTTTAGCAGTGTGCACACGTATGCAATCAACATATTGTACATATTGCAGTCATCATATGTTACACGCAACACATGTGTTTATTTATCGATTGGATTACACAGGTCATATGTCACATGGAAGGTGAGTGACATATTTGAATGCATTATTGTGGTTTCATAGTCTATATTACAAGAACATGGCATATTCACAGGGTTGTGTACACTTATCATATCCACTGTATGCTTACAAGGCTGGTGATGTAACAGGGATTGTATGACCATACATTCACTGCTCATTTACAGATCTGACGTGCACATGTATGTCATTAATCAGTGATGTCACTCCTCAGATCATCCCACGTATGTCACAGAAAACACAAATGTTATGACAAATAGAGCAGACATATGAGCCAGACCTCTACACATCCTGTGAGGATCTGTACAGTTGTGAGGTATGTGCTGTAGTACTTCCCGCTGTGCTATAGAGGTGAACAGCAATGATGTGTACATGGCTGCAGTGTGTGCTGAGGAATGGCCATCACATACTAACACTAATCACATATCCCAGAGGTGTATATTGACAGTTACATGTTGTACAACTGGCTGCAATGCATGATGTTCAAAGCCGTGTGTCATGCATATCACCATGTGGGTAATGTGTGGTCTGTGTAACAGATTTCTGCCACCTCACCTGTAAGTGTGTGTGTGTGTGTGTGTGTGTGTGTGTGTGTGTGTGTGTGTGTGTGTGTGTGTATATACCAGCCAACATCAAAGTGCAGGTATTAATGTACATATGTTGTCTTCCTCTCACAGGTGGCGATGGGGTCTGGGTTCCCCCTTTGAAACAATGTCAGTATCTCTGCAGACTCTGCCAGTGATGATAGGAATACTGAGGTACAAGTGGAGTTGTTAGGGGATGAATTTGTGCCATTAGTTGGCATCCCACTCTTGTGCATACCATCACTGCACACAGTGGCAATGCCTCCACATACTCCATCACCAGTGGCCACAGATGGACAGTTGGCAGATGGTGGTATGGAACAGGCTAGTGTTGTGCCTATGGCAGGTGTGAGTGTAGACACTGGCCATAGCCAGAGTGCAGTAAGGCCCCACACAAGCAGATGGACAGAGGTGCTTGTAGGAGGAATGCTGCTCATTGGCACTGTTGCAAGTGCCACAGAAGGAGTCATCAGACACATGTTCCAGGCTGTAATGAATGCACAGGCACATAGTGAATGCCACAACACACAAATACTCAGGGTGGTGGATTCAACTCTCCCTGATGTACATAGTGATATACATGACCTGGTTGATTCCACATACATCCAACCACAAACTAAACACCTTGGGAATCCATATCCCTCCCACCCCCCCCGCAAAGGTAACCACCATGAAAAACTTCTCCAAGGCTAACCTTGGGCTTCTTAAAACAGAGGTGGTAAGTTCATAGCACCCATGCAAATGGAGAATAGTTGCATGACCATCAGATCATGCACCAATGCACTGTACGAACACATACACACATGCATGGATCTTGCTATAACCAATAGAACCATGATGCTGTCCTCCAAAACAGGAAGCCAATGTGGTGGTACCCTGCCATACACAAACTCAACAATAGAACAAAAAAAATGATGCGGAATAAGGTGAAGTCACAAGAATGGAACAATTCCCTTATCATCCTCAACAAAAGGTTGAGATCACTCATCAAATCCCCTAAACTAGCTATGAAGAGAATTGCAGCAGATAGGAAAGACAAACACAAGGCCTTCAATAGTTATGTGAATAATATCCACGCCAATACCCAGATGTGCTCTGAGCTACTGCACAATGGTACCTCCTATACCAAGCCAACAGATATTGCCAATATGCTGTCCGACCGATTCAGTGCCAACCTGACCCATCTCACCTCCCCCAAAGGACCAATCACAATACCAGTAGTTTGCCAGACACCCAGTATTACTGCTGCACAAGTTAAAACAGCACTGTCCAAGGCCAGGAATTCATTTTCTATGGGACCTGAGAATATCAGTGGCTGTGTTGTACATGAACTACAGAGTCACTTGGTACCGCACCTGTGTGCCCTGTTCAATCACAGCCTCACCTTAGGGTTTGTCCCTACCAAATGGCGCACTGCTACAATAATCCCTCTCCACAAGGTAGGAGCGACTACAGACCCTGGGAACTATCACTCCATTAGCCTGATGAGTCTGATATGCAAAGCTATGGAACACATCACCATGGACCTACTAAACAAGGATATAGGGGATCTCCAAAGTCTGGATCCCACACAGTTTGGTTTAATGGAGGGTAGATTATGCCTGCTCAATCTGGTTAACTTCTTTGCATCAGTCACCACAGCTGTGGATGATGTCAAGGTGGTCATACAGGCTACCTTGATCTGGCCAAGGCCTTTGATACCATTCTCCACTCTGGCATCATAGAACAGCCACTAAGGTAGGCATCAACCCCTACATTACTAGGTGGGTTGTACACTGGCTCACAGATAGACCCACGGTGCGGTGCGAATGTTGCTGACTCTAAGTCAGACTGATGACCAGTCATGACTGGGGTCCCACAGTGTTCGGCCCTGGGTCCTCCCCTGTTTGGTATCTATATCTCTGAAGTGCAGGCCATCACAAGGGTACTCTGGTTGACAAAGTTTGCAGATGATTGCAAGTTGGGAGCTATTATTAACTACCCAAGTGATGTTGATGTCCAGCAGAAAGGCCTCACTGAAACCAATGTATGCAGTCAGAAGCATGGCCTAACACTCAGTGACTAGATATGAGTCAGGACCCCCTTTGGAAACATCTCAGTTCCCATAAATCACCACATCGATGGTAGTCCACTGAACACAGAAGGCATTATAAGAGATCTTTGAACACAGGTTGATAGCAACCTCTCTTTTGACCATCACATTGCCACTGTGGGCAGACAGTCCTTCTATGTGGCACATCTGATTACTAATGGTTTTGCATCCAGGAAGAAGGGGGTCATTGCCTCAACCTACCCTTTCCTCATTAAGCCAATCATCAGGTACAATGCCCCATTTGGCTTGTACCTCAATGGACACCTGCAACAACTGTAGAGGCTGCAAACATACCTCACAAAGATGATCCCAGGCCTGAAACAGTTGTCCTATATGGACAGACTCAAAACACTCCAACTATTCTCTGTCTCATATCACCTCTTAGAGGTGATCTCTGCTTGCCCTACAGATCCATGTCTGACCCAGCTCTGTTAGAAATACTACATCCAAAGATATCCCATTCCCTCTGCACCACATGCTCCAGAGACCTCAACCTCATTACTACATATTACCACAATCAAAAGAACATGCCAGAGGGATGGGTGCATAACCCAGAGACTGCCCATGCTATGGACTAGATGTCCCATACATGTCAAACAGAGCACTTCACTGGCCGTCTTCAAGAGACATCTTACTGAGTGGATAGGAAATAGAAAATTCACCACGGGGATCGTTCCAATGGCTCTGCTCCACAGAGGCACTAGGAAATAATGTCAGGTGGCACACTGCAAGGGTAATCCTCTGGCTAGGCTTGTAAAGGCTCCAGGGTCATTAGCCTATCACACATCTATGAACCTATGAAACTAAACATCTTTATATGCCATATTCATCTGTACAGAGGATTGAAATGGCCTTTACAATGGTTTAACATGCTGCATGTGAGGCAGATGCCATTACCATGCTATATAAGGTAATGCCATCAGGAGGTGGTAAACAGGCATGGATGGTACACTAATCAAAATGCTATGAGCCAAACAGGATATGATCATTGGCTAAAAGGACACACACAGTTGCCAGTACTGAGAATAGAATGCCTACCTGTCTAGTTATTTCTACTACAGTATTACACAGTTATCAGACACACCATGGAGCTTACATGATTTCTCTTCGTCCCAAGTAACTTCTAAGGTGAATGACATCAGCAGGCCTAGTAAAGTAGGGTGATAGGACAATTACAGGGGGTACACAAACCAAAATGGTATAACCTACACAGTACATGATTCTCACACTCACACACACACACACACACACACACACACACACACACACACACACACACACACGCCAGTATTGGGATTAAAACTCCTGCCTATCTAGTTGCATCTACTATAGTGTTTTGCAGTTACCACATGCACTACAAAGCTTACTGAACCTTCATATGGCCAAAGGTGCTGATAACTGCACATCTGAGGTAAAGTATTACAGGTGGCAGTAAGTCTGCCTTCCGCTCCACCCTGACATCGTGCTAGTTTTTTCTGTCTTGCACTTCAAATGGCATTATGGCTTTGCACTTCACCAGGTTAATGTATCAATAAGTGTGGCACAGCTGGAGCCATCAGCAGTACTCATTCATCACAGAAGTAGCTCCAGTACTCACTAGTTATGTCCACCCCTCCCAGCATGATTGTAGGGAAGTTTTCTGTGCTGTCACCCATTACCCTGGTGCACTTATCCATTCTGAGGCACTGTTGCTACTACCTCTAAACTCCAAACACTCAGATTCATGGGAGTTACCCATATATCACACAATGTGGACATATACAGTCTCCAGCAAAGACTGGACTAGCAGGTCAAGAGGATAAGATCAACACATGCAGCACACCATGTAGAACACATAGCTCACCATGACACCCACTTTGACAACCATGAAATACAGTGAAAAGCCACACACCCACCTTTACAGAGGCACTCAGTGGACATATACCCAAACAGCACAGACCAGCAAGCCAGACAACCACTCAGACACCACGACATGGCACATGCCAAGGGACACATATTTAACCTACACAGTGTGCCCCTCAACCTAAGCTCCTACTGCTAACCACCTTGCACAATACAGTGCTCATGGGTAACTGACTACCGAGGCATGAATATAAACCACTCACTAAGTTGAATATGGAGCAGGTAACAGCCAAATATCTATCACATGCCAGCATCAAACACATGACACAGCCAGTCATGACACTCCACAACAGCTACGAGTATCACTCTGTATCCATGTGGGTGTGAATGACTTGGAGCACACCTCCCTTGACTACATGACAGGATACATGCTTGAACTCTCTGATTGTGTGGTCCAGACAGGTGTGACAGTAGCCCTGAGCAGTATCCCACCATCACCCAAAATGATGCTGCGGTACTATCAACAGATGATTGACTGCACCGTTGGCTTACATGTTTTGTGTCATTCTCAGGGGATTCAGTATCTCTCTGCTTGGGATGACATGATTGACAGAACTCAGTGACTTGCCACAGATGTCCTACATCTGTCAGCACTGGGTTTCCATGTACTGGCTAAGTGTCTTGCCACGCCTATAATGCCCTATTAGGCAGTGTTCCTAATATAATTACCAGCATAACAGCTAGACATGTATGCAATCTGAGGGTCATGCTGCTCAACAGTAGACATCTAACTGTCAGGATACAGTCACTCAAAATACTTGTTGGAGTAGAGGACATTAACATGTCTGTTGTAATGGAGAGATGGTTCACAGCAGCAGACAGCAGCCCAGCAGTACCAGGCTATAATGCATTCCATAGCTGTCAGCCCCCAAACCTGGACCACACCACACCTCCACAGGTGGTGGTGTCTCCATATTCATTATGGATAGGAAGACCTCCAGACTAGTATCCTGCATAATGCATTGGTGATACTTCCGGTACAACTGCCTTGGGGTAATAGTGCAATCCAGACCATAGCTTGCTATGGGTCCACATCTAAGTCCCTAGACTGTCAATGCACATCCCTTAACACCCTGCCATCTATGACGGTCAAATGCAACACTGACATAGTATGAAACATCAATTACCCCTCTATCACCTGGGGAAAGTAGCCAAGCACCAGTACAGTGGCCCAACACTTCCTGGGATTCATCATTTCCAATACCCTGAACCAGCTCATACTGACCACCGGTAGAGGATACAACAACCTTGAGCTGTGTTGACTACTTAAATATTTCTATTGTGGGTGGCCAGCGATGTGCACTGCTTCACATGCATGTGATTTACATTCCATAACATGGACAGTGTCTTGGTTGTGCACTTGTCCCACAAGCATGTCCTTTGAAGTGTGGAAGTGTGCTTGAGGTCTCTGGGCCATGTTATGTGGACAGATTGGTATCTTCAGATGTAGCATTCCTGACCTAGTTTGGTGTAACATGGCTTGTAACTGAAGTAGTGTTTGCATCTACGTAGGCAGTATGATATGGGGATTCATTGGAGTTAGTGGAGTCTGTCCATACTGGGCATGTGTATAAGGCATGATATTCTTTTTGTGTGGTATGTTTGCAGATTCTACAGTTGTTTCAGATGTTCTGTGGGGTACGTGGCAAAAAGGCCACTGTACACATTGATTGGGCTACTGAGGGGATGGTACAGGGTAACCATGTCGTTTTACTTGCTGGATAACACAAACTTAGTCAGGAGATGTAACACATCAAAGTACTTTCTGATGTCAGTGGCACTGTTGTGGTCAACAGACAGCTGACTGTCAACCTGTGTTCCCCATTCTGTTATTACAATATCACTGTTCAGTGGACTACCACCAATGTATTACTTTATGTGAGCCATGGTGTTCCCAGAGGTAATGGCAGCACATCTCTTGGCATTGGGGTAATGTCCAGGGTTCTGACAACAGTCATAGGTGTCAGAGTGGCCTTTTTGCATGATGTCAACATCACATGGATTTGGAATGCTACCACCCTTCTTACTGTTGTATGCAAACATTTTCAGCCAGGGTTCCTCTGTGTTCTTCTGCACCTCAGAGGGGTATATCCCAAACATGAGAAGGACATGTGTCCATACCCTGTGTGACATCAGTCATGTCTGGTCATCAGTTTGACATGGAGTCCACTGCAATCACACTGTGGGTACTATCTGTGAGTCAGTTTGCAGGAGAACTACTGACATAGTGGTTGATGCCTAGCCAAGTGTGTTTGTGCATGATTCCTGGGTGGAGAATGGTGTCTGAATAGTAGAAGGGCTGCTTATATTGTTAACTATTCCATACTGTCACATAGTCATTGCACATGACACTACACATTTAGGGCTGTAGATTGTCTACACCAACCTCTATGGTGTTTGACAACTGTTGGCCTTGTAATGTGGACATTGGGACACATACCTGGTTATCAATATAATAATTTAGCAAAATCTCCTTTCCAATGGATCCTGTTATTACATAATCACACCATCACCCACCCAGAATACTGATGATAGACTCACACGCACACACACACACACACACACACACACACACACACACACACACACACACACACACACACACCCACTTCCCAGTACTGATGTACCTATGTATTGCTACTACAGTGTTACACATTTATCGCATGCACCACTGAGCTTATAGGTAGACCAGTGTCCAAACATACCTCTAAAGTGAGTGACATCAGCAGCCGTTGTAAAGTATTACATTTTGAAATGTACTGGCTGTGTATGGACACAAAATACTTCAACCTACAGATATATACACGCGCACACACACACACACACACACACACACACACACACACACACACACACACACACACACACTTTTACAATTGCCAGAACTGAGATTAGAACTCCTACCTAAGTAGTGTTTTGCACTACAGTATCATGCACTTGTTGTGAACAACACAGAGCTTATATGCTAGAGAGCTGTCCAATGTTATCTTTGAAGGTGAGTGACATCAGCAGCAGTGCTAAAGGAGGGGTAAGGAAAGTGTAGTGAGTGTGAATGGCCTCAAATTCATGTTGATACAAAGACACACACACTCACACAAACACGCATTTTCACAGTTGCCAAGACCAGGATTATAGCTCCTACCTTATTAGTTTTCTATACTATAGTATTACGCAGTTATCACAAGCGCCACAGAGCTTATATGCTGCTGAGCTGTCCAAAGGTATTTTTGCAGGTGAGTGATAGCAGCAACAGCTAAAGGAGGAGTAGGGGAAGTGTAGTGTGAGTGTGAATAGCCTCAAAAGCATGCCTATACAAACACATACACACTCTCTTACCCAGGCACACATATTTTCACAGTTGCTAAGATCAGGATTAGAATTCCTACCTAACTAGTTTCCTACACTATAGTATTATGCAGTTATTGCAAGTGCCATGGAGCTTATATGTTGGTGAGCTGTCCAAAGATATCTTTTAAAGATGAGTAATATCAGCAGCAGTGCTAAAGGAGGGGTAGGTGAAGTGTAGTGAGTGTGAATGGCCTCAAAATCATTCATCTAGAAACACACACACACACACACACACACACACACACACACACACACACACACACACACACACACACACACACACACACACACACACACTCGCACACAACATTACATTTGACAGGACTGAGATTACAAATGCTACATGAATACTTATTTGTACTATAGTGTTACACAGTTATCATCACAAGCACCACTGAAACTATAGGGCTGAGGGCTGACAAAAGGAATTTCTACAGTGAATAACATCAGCACATCATGTGATTTAGGCCAATGGGATGTGTATTGAGTGGGACAGGCCTTATAATGGCATTCTCTCTGTCGCTGTCTGTCTCTCTCATCCCCACGTCTCTATGTGTGTATGTTTGACATATGATATTATGTTGGCCTTAGATATGTGTGAGTATTCATATCCAGTGTGTATGTGTGAAGTATAACTGGTGTACAATTTGGTGTTTGTGCACAGACATCTGCGAATAACAAATATCTATAGTCCAGTGTTGTCAGACATGGGCTTCATTTCTCTAAGTGTAGGAGCATGCCCAGTATGACCTTCTATATTGAGTGTGTGAATCCATTCCAGGGAGAGTTGTACTCCAGTCCAGGGTTTTGTGTGCTACAGCTACACCTAGCAACCTGTTTCTGCAGGATATCTGTAGCTAGGTTGCCAATATGGAGACACAATGGGCGTAACATACGGGGGATACTGTAACTATTGCTGTCTGTGTTGCTTGTGTAACATGGTTGGTTGTAGCATCGATTGTCTGACATATGTACTGTTTTACACTGTGATGTATCACGTCATCAACTACTAACAGATACCATTCTTTGCTCACAGTTATTTACCAGGGAAATACAAGATGAATGAAGCTGAGACCATTATTCTGAGGCATATACTACACATTCTGGCAAACCCCTGCCACTGTGGAGGGGTAGCTACAGTCAATAGACTGCTGGTTCTGTGTAAATGCTCCAGCACCTTGGTAGTATGCTGGCTGAGGATCCCCTTCCTATGCTTTTCTCAACTTAATGGAATGGCCATATCCTGCTGGGGCCATACCTCTCAGCTGTACATGTACACCCAGGTTATCCAGAGGCAGGACTCTTATATCTGGTCAGTTTACCTTCACATTGTGGTTTACAAGCAGTTGTGTGGCCTTTCATTCATGGGTTTGCAGTCAGGGGGTAGTATGGGCAGGCATTAGAGATTCAGACTTCACACACTCCATAACATCTATGCTTCTACACCCCCCTCTGTTATTCTCTCCTCTTCCTAGCATTATGAAAGCACTATCACAGAGGTATCCCTATATGTGGGCCTTTATCCCAGTAGTATTTATGGCCTGATTCACAGTTCTTGCAGTAGGACATGGGGAGGCATGCTACTGGCATTTGTCAGCATGGCCTTGCATTTGTTTTCTGTTTACTGTTTTAGGTTGTTAGTTAGGACCCCCTGACATTCTGTACATTGGTAGTATGAGTGAGGCATGTGCCTTTGCTAGATGACTGTAGGCCATTTGACAGTGCTGCAGGCCAGTGCATTCTGTTACTCATATGTTCCCAGGCTGCAAGCCAATGGATTATCCTGGTGTGACAGTGGTAAGTGGCTGATGTGCTCCCATCACTCCCTCCTGTTCATAATGATCCACAAGTCTGGATGTGTGCAGGTTGGTGCTTACAGCTACAGACATACCTGCATAGGACATCTATTCAGCATGCAGCATCATGTATGTATTCCCATACAGAGATGGGGTCATGCTGTACACATTCCCTACAGCAAGGATATGACCTGTGGTAAACCTGTGGATGCTGGTGGGGTGAGCTGTGTGCATGTGTGATATGGAAGCTACTGCCACCTGACTCACAGATATACCTGGGATATTCACCTTATGCTGCTTTGTGTGTGGACATGGGCAGCCTGTAATTAGTTTATAACTGTGCCTTTTGTGGTCTGGCAGTGAATGGCCAGACTACCAGTATTCCATACTAGAGGGATGAGCAGTGTAATGCTAACCTCTATGTATACTTCCAAAGTTGTGTGCAGTTGACAGTTATTTTATAAGCACTCTATGTAGGATACTTCCACCTGTGTACTGTTTCTATGTATGAACCCGCATTCAAGGTATGTCCAGCTTTCCAACAGTGACAGATATTGACATGTGGACAGTTAGTATGTACAACTGCTGACATGGGTGTAGCTGTGAAGCAGTGTGGTTGACACTGCAGTTGTTGAAACATGACCCTGTCATCCACAGTACTGTACCTAGGCCACTGAGACACAACCATCCAGGCCTACATGCTGACCACTTCTAGACAATATTAAACACACAACAAACCTGCCACACTGATCCCTGCATATTGTATACATGCCACAATCTATCATGTAGATTGGGACAGCTCTGACAATCTGTGCTCCAGTGATATTACCCCTCAAACTTACATGTTACTGTATTTCTACATGGGATTGGAGGTGCACACCTGAAGACCGTAAACATTTGCAATGACTGTACTGGTATTTCAGTTACTCTGTTGGCTTCCATTTCATATTGTATTGTGACCTATCATGCAGAAAGGAGGAATATCAGTAGAGTAGACATGTTAGACCATAATGGTATACATTTCAGTTTCAGACGTCTTACCCTTCAGAACTAAAATGCAACTGACACACCTGTTGTAGTATGTCTGTGTAGGTCTGGAGGGGGGCTGTTCACCATTGCCATCATTTGGGGCCGTAGACCAGCCTTTCTTTATGGTCATCTACACCTATCCTGCTGGGTGAGGCTTGTGACGAGTATGTGACCCTCATTGACAACCATGTGTGTGACCTATGGACACCCACAGTTATTTGGGTCACCACATGTACTGCAGGGGGAGTTGTCACCTTGTGTAGTACTGCCTAGTATGTTAACACCAGTATTCGTTATAGATTTCCTGCTGTCCCATATACCTGTCAGCTGTCTGCTGCTATCCCATTCAGCCACACAATTCCCTTTCATGCTTGCATCCATACCATATGTATAACTATCACAACATACTACTCCATTCACTAATTGATAGGAAGAGTGACTTACCTTGTTGCTAGGCCAGTACTGCGGATGGTGCTGGAGGGCTGATTATGTCAGATGCACGTAGTACACTCCCTATACATGGTAAAGCACAGGTAGTGTCATGGTTGGCATCCATTTTACTGTATGTGAGAGTTGGAGAGAGGTGTCATTCCCTGGGTGCCTATAGTGTCAGTGTGTGTGCTATGTGTTGCCTCTTTGCCAAGACCAGAGCATACTGGACATGCCTCCATCTGCCTAGAGGGGTTGGCTCAGGGGGCTCCTTGTCTGAGTCCCTCTGTGCCTGTGGGGACCTTGGCAATGATGGGTGCTGTGTGGCCCTTTCCCATCCTGCTCCTGCTGCAGCTGTTTCCGCAGGATCATATTGTGCAGCATGGCACATACTATGAACATGTGTGCACATGTGGCTGGAGGGTACTGCAAGACTCCACCAGATATGTCCAGGCAGTGGAATCGTGAGCATCCCAAACACCCACTCTATAATGATCCTGGTTTGTGCGTGTGCCTCATTATGGCATTCTTGCATGGGTGTGTGTGCATTTCTGATGGGCGTCATCATCTATGGCTCCAGTGCATAGCCAGCATCCCCCACCAGATGCCATATGGAATGTCCCCCCCAGCAAATCCCTGATACAGCTGTGAGGAATGCCAGATGTGGGTGTTGTGATAGCTTCCAGGCCTGCCAGCTCACACATTCATGGTAATGCCCTGGGCATTGCACACAACCTGGCAGTTGATGGAGGGGAAGTCCTTGTGATTTATGTAGACCCTACCTTGCTCACCGGGTGGTGCTTTGATGTGGATGTGCGTATAGTCTATGGTACCCAGTACCTGCAGGTATTCAGGTACACAGTGGAAGAGACGCATATTGATGGTCAATTCCTCGGGTGTTGGGGAAGTAGATGTGGTCACAGACGTGTGGTAGCATGGCATCCAGGAACTGATGGAGTACTCTGGGTGCAGATGCCTGTGACACCCCCATGATATCCCCAGTAGGTCTTTGGAAAGTACCTGTAGCTAGTATTCTTAAGGCTGCACATACCTTAGTATCCACTGTGATGGTCTCCCTTCTGTTTGTTCTGGATGGGGGCTAGGCTGGCACAGCTCCTCAGTTTGCTGATGAATGTCCCTGTCCACCCTGTAACGCTCTACAATCTCCAGATCATGTAGCTCCTGATAGGTCACCCTGGGTCTGAAGGCTCTCCTCCTTTTTCTGTGTCTGCAGCGGTTGGCAGCATTATCCTCCTCACCACAGTCAGCCTCCAGCACATAATGATGTATCACAGCAATGGCAGCCCATAGCATTTTGTTGGTTAAAATTCCCAGGTTTACTCTAAAAGTGCAGAGTTTGTGGGGAAATGCAGACCGAGGAGTGTTTCCATACTTTATAGTGGTGTGCTGCTACGGCTGGCTGTCAGATTGGCTGTTTCTAATTTATTTCAGCTGCTGGTTTACTTGCTCATGGCTTGGATTTAGCCACTGTGAGTGTTAGAAACATTACTGGTGATTTGTGGATGACTGCCTTTATTCTGCTGTTGCCCTTTTTGTAATTCATTTTCACTTGCATCTCCTCCCATTTACAACTCTGCAGCTACCTGCCATCTGTATTATATTTGCAGGGCCCATTCTGCATTGTAAGACTCCTAAAGTAGTGATTGCTACATCAGTTCACCTTCATTTTGTCCTGTTGCCCTTTAATTCTATTTTACATGTCCTCCCATCTTCAGCTCTGCAGCCACCTGTCAGTTTTATTATTTGAGTGCTTTCATTGGCCAGTTGTGGGTTGCAGACTCCCATATTACTGATTTGTACAGTGTTTCCCTTGTTCTACTACTTCCTTTGCCTCTTCCTTCTATCCTTCCTCTTTCAGTCTGTTGGTAGTGGAAACAGCAAGACATGTCCCTCCCCTGCACGTGCACACTCTCTTCAGTTCATGGAGTATGACTAAACAGCCTCAGATACAACCCCTCTCTTAGCTGTGCTTAGCTAAGCAGACACCAGCCAACAGGGCTCCAATGTGCTTCCAGCAAGCATGTCACACCCCCTTTTCATGTTCCTTGCTCCTCCTGCCTACATGATGGTGTTAGAGCACCTACACAGTTAGGTGCAGTCTGACACTTAGAAATCTTCCTGTTCAGCTTGTGATTCAGTATAAGTCCCCTCATTAGAATACCCCACTGCCTTAAGCCCTAGTTATTGCACTATTCCTGAGCCTTCCCCCTTAGCAACCACTGTTCCCTGCCTATGTTTATTTTCTGCATGCCATTGACTATAGTGGCAAAATGCAGAAAGTAGTTCTACTAATGTCCCCCCATTTCTACTTTTTCTCCCCTTCCCACTAGCGTACCACATCCCCTGCCCTCAATGGCCGAGTTCAGCCAACATAAAATAAACTTTAATTTTTATTTTTCCAAATGGTTTTCCATGCTAATGGCCATATATTTGGCCATTGGCATGTAAAACCTAATTAATACATGCTTTCTGGAGTGCTGACATGCCTCCATTGTGTAGATTGCAGAAATGTATTCAGTTTGTAACCGAATACATTTCTGCAAGCTACAGTTTCAGCACGGAACATGCCACTTTACTGGATTACTAATCAAGCTCATTTGCATGGTTTTCACCAGAAAATGAGCTCAAGAGCATCCCTCATGGATTTCTGTGCTGGAACAGTGTAGGGCCACTCGTGCACATGAAAATGGCATGTACGTGGATCGTAAAGTGGCTATTTTCCATGCAGGAGTGGTTACACTGCTCCTGCATGGAAAATTACTGTTTTTGAATCCTGGGGTTAATTTTGACCGAAATCTAAATCGGTTAGTAATATTCAAAGTTCTCATTTTGGCAGTTGACAATTCTTTTTTACAGACATTTTTTGCTAAATTAATGAATTCAGTGAAAGAAAGAGCTGTTTTACATTTCCAGTTCTTTGTGACTATTTTTCTTGATGTAGCTAAAATGAACCAAAGGAGAGGCACTTGCACCCTAGGAACAGAATCTGGAACTGGAGCATTGAATAATGTCAAGGAGTTAGAAATTATGCAATTATCTGTCCACAAAGCTTGGGCAAAATTTCTGAATTCAACCCAAAAAGGAGTTACTATTTTACAATCCAATATCATATGAAACCAGTCTGCATTAGAGACGTCATTACACCTCAAACAATTAATTTTCCCATAGTTATATATTAAAACCTCTTTATGTGAAGTTAAAAAAGCTCTGCAAATAAATCTCCATGTATACATTTCTCAATAAAGAGAGAAGTAGATTTTCCAACAGATTTAAGAATTAAGCATTTATCTTCATTAGAAAAGGCTTTCTCATTAATCTTGAGTAATTCCAGAATAATGAATCTGTGGATCCAAACTCTTTGCTTATTATTTTATAAATTATTAATATATATGATTTATTCTTATTTGAGTTACGTTTGATTCTGAAAAAAAATCAGTATCTTTGGAATATGTTTTGTTTGAAAATGCATGGAGATTTTTTATTTTATCACTATCATATTTTTTACAAGAGTGCATAGTCAACCAGTTATTGCAAGAAGATAATCTGTGCTATGTGACATATTTCCAATTATAATTGATGCCAAAAGATTAACTTTGCATCTATAATGTCTAGCATTTTGTTTATATTAATAGTTCCCAAGCAACCCACAGTATTTGGTATAGGGAACAGTAAATCTGTAACCATATAATCAGAATGCATGAATCTTTTAGAATTTATAAGGATGTAATCAATGAAGAGAGAGGAATAGTATTCTTTCTTTTCATTTAAAATACATAAGTCTTTCAAGAGCTCATAAAATGTATTAATTCCAAATTTAGAGAAATATTCTACAACATATATGTTTTTATTTATTAATCTTTCATGAATAGATTTCCAAGTGGATTGGTAAGAGGAATTTAGCCATAGACATATTAAATTGAGAATTATGGATTTGGCATATAATTCAGCATTTGGAAAACTTAATCCACTTTTTTGCCAACTTTTAACATGCCAGTCAAAGGGTATTCTTGGTATATTGGGGAACCAAAGAAAATTAAGAAGAGTAGAATTTAATTTCTTAAAGATTTTTTAGGATGGGTAATAATTAGTGATTGTAGATAGAAAAGTATTTTGGTAGCATTATCATCATCATTTTCTTTTGGCTGTTCCCGTTAGGGGTCACCACAGCAGATCATCTGTTTCCATTTCTTCCTGTCCCCTGCATCATGCTCTTTCACACCAACCACCGGCATGTCCTCTCTCACCACATCCATAAACCTTATCTTAGGCCTTCCTCTTACCTGGCAGCTCCATCCTTAGTATCCTTTTCCCAATATACCCAGCATCCCTCCTCAGCACATGTCCAAACCAACGCAATCTCGCCTCTCTTGCTTTGTCTCTAAACTGTTCAACCTGAGCTGACCCTCTAATATACTGATTCCTAATCCTGTCCATCCTAGTCACACCCAGTGCAAATCTCAACATCTTTAACTCTTCCACATCCAGCTCTGACTCCTGCCTTTTCGTCAATGCCACCGAGTCCAACCCATATAACAGCTGGTCTCACTACCCTCTTGTAGACCTTCCTTTTCACTCTTACTGATACCCATCTGTCACAAATCACTCCTGACATTCTTCTCCACCCATTCCACCCTGCCTGTACTCCCTTCTTCACCTTTCTTCCACACTCACCATTACTCTGAACTGTTGATCTCAAGTACTTAAACTCATCCACCTTTACCAACTCTACTCCCTGCATCCTCACCATTCCTCTACCCTCTCTCTCATTTACACACATATATTCTGTTGTAGCCCTGCTGACCTTCATTCCTCTCCTCTCTAAAGCATATATCCACCTCTCCAGGGTCTCCTCAACCTGGTCCCTACTCTCACTACATATCACAATGTCATCTGCAAACATCATAGTCCACAGGGCCTCCTGTCTGATCTCATCTGTCAACCAGTCCATCACCACTGAAAATAAGAAAGGGCTCAGAGCTGATCCTTGATGTAATCCCACCTCCACCTTAAACATATCTGTCACTCCCACCGCAGTCCTCACCAATATCACACTACCCTCGTACATATCCTGTACCACTCTTACATACTTCTCTGCCACTCTCGACTTCCTCATACAATACCACAACTCCTCTCTAGGCACTCTGTCATATGCTTTCTCTAATTCCACAAATACACAATGCAACTCCTTCTGACCTTCTCTGTATTTCTCCAACAACACTCTCAGAGAAAATATTGCATCTGTAGTGCTCTTTCCTGGCATGAAACCATACTGCTGATCACTAATCATCACCTCCCTTCTTAACCTAGCTTCCACTACTCTTTCCCATAACTTCAAGCTGTGACTGATCAATTTTATCCCTCTGTAGTTACTGCAGCTCTGCACATCACCCTTATTCTTAAAGATAGGTACTAAAACACTTTTTTCTCCACTCCTCAGGCATCCTCTGACTTTCCAAAATTTCATTAAACAATCTGGTTAAAAATTCCACTGCCATTTCTCCTAAGCACCTCTGTACTTCCACTGGTATGTCATCTGGGCCAACAGCCTTTCCATTCTTCATCCTCTTCATAGCTGTCCTTACTTCCTCCTTGCTAATCTGTTTCACTTCCTGATTCACTATCCCCACATCATCCAACCTTCTCTCTGTCTCATTCTCTTCATTCATCAGCACTTCAAAGTACTCTTTCCATCTACTCAACACACTCTCCTCACTTGTGAGTACGTTTCCCTCACTGACCTTTATCACCCTTACCTGCTGCACATCCTTCCCATCTCTGTCCCTCTGTCTAGCCAATTGGTACAGGTCCTTTTCTCCCTCTTTAGTGTCCAATATTTCATACAACTCTCCATATGCCTTATCCTTAGCCTTCGCCACCTCTCTCTTTGCCATGCTCCTCATCTCCTTATACTCATGTCTACTTTCTTCATCTCTGTAACAATCCCACTTCTTCTTCACCAGCCTCTTCCTCTGTATACTCTCCTGTACTTCCTCATTCCACCACCAGGTATCCTTGTCCTCCTTCCTCTGTCCAGATGTCACACCAAGCACCTTTCTAGCAGTCTCCCTTACTAGCTCTGTTGTAGTTACCCAGCTATTTGGTAACTCTTCACTGCCTCCCAGTGCCTGTCTAAACTCTTCCCTGAACTCCACTTCATAATCACCCTTTTTTAACTCCCACCATTTAATCCTTGGCACTGCTTTCACACTCCTCCTCCTCTTCTTGATCACCAATGTCATCCTACAGACCACCATTCTATGCTGCTTAACTACACTTTCCCCTGTCATCACTTTACAGTCTCCAATCTCCTTCAGACTTTCCCTCCTACATAGGATATAATCCACCTGTGTGCATCTTCCCTCCACTCTTGTACGTCACCCTATGCTCCTCCCTTTTCTTAAAATATGTATTCACCACAGCCATGTCCATCCTTTTCACAAAATCCACAATCATCTGACCTTTTGCATTCCTCTCCTTAACACCATACCTACCCATCACTTCCTCATCCCCTCTGTTCACTTCACCAACATGCCCATTAATGCCTTCTCCAGTCACTAGTCTCTCACCGTTGGGTACACTCACCACCACTTCATCCAACTCACTCCAAAATTTTTCTTTCTCATCCATCACACTCCCAACTTGTGGAGCATATGCACTAACAACATTCATCATCACACCATCAATTTCAAGCTTCATAAACATCACTCTATCAGACATCTCTTCACCTTCAAAACACTCTTGGCATACTGTTCCTTTAGGATAACCCCTACCCCATTTCTCCTGCCATCTACACCATGATAGAACAATATGAACCCGCCTCCTATACACCTGGCCTTACTTCCCTTCCATCCGGTCTCTTGCACGCACAATATATCAACCTTCCTTCTCTCCATCATATCAGCTAGTTCTCTCCCTATACCAGTCACACTGCCAACATTCAAAGTTCCTACCCTCACTACTACACTCCTAACCTTCTTCCTCTCTTCCTGCCTTCGGGAATGCCTTCCTTCTCACCCTGATCCAGCCTGACTTATATTATCCAACTGTGGACTGAAAATCAGACCATGCCAGAACATAAATGCATAGAGATTCCACCATTGTAATATATCACTAAAGTGCTGGACCATTTCCACAGCTCCAGCAGTCAATTGGTTGGAGGCACTCCTCTCAACAGGCCGGATTTTGCAAGAATGCCTAGCATCTGGCTCATAATATTGCTGTGTGCATCATCCGTCCTGTATTCCTTTGGTAAATCATTGTGATGATCTGAGGAGGTATGTCACAAGGTGCTTAAACAATACATGACACTGTCAAATGTCATATATGTCAGATGCCTGCTAAAACAAACCCTGTAACCCTAGCAACCCATACATTACTAAGTGAAATAGTTGCAATCACTGTATGGCCCATTGTCTCCCCATTTTGATAGGCTATCTCCAGATATTCTGCACCAACCCATTGAGAGGTATGGCTGTAGCACAAAACAAACCAGACTGGAGTACAACAATTCCTGGAATGGAGTCCCACATTTCCTATAGAAAGTCACACTGGGCATTGCTCATATACTTAGAGAATTGTCAGTAGGATCTAGGAATCAACAGGCCTTTCGCACCCAATGCACTTCCCATTGCCCTACTTTAGCAATCCTGAAGATGTCTGTCACCATAGAAGTACCTTTTATCAGGCCTCAGCCGTATAAACTCTGTGGCATTTGCGATAACTATGTAACACTATAGTACAAACAACTAGTTAGGTAGAAGTTCTAATCTCTGTCCTGGCAAGTATGTGTATGTTCATAAGTTAAAGATTTTGGGTCCATTCCAACCCAGTACACTCCCCATTGCCCTACTTTAGCAGTCCTATAGATAACAGTCATCTTAGAAGTCCCTTTCATCAGGCCTAAGCCCTATCATCTCTGTGGCATGTGTGATAACTGCAGAACAGTATAGTACAAATAACTAGTATTTAGTAGTATCTAACTGCACCCCAGTGGCAGGAGTGTGCTGTTAGAACTTGTCTGATTGAAGACTACAGGAACAGGGCTCAGTTTTGAGATTTTTTTTTACTGGTTAATTGGGCAATTTGTTCAAAGGCCTTTTCTGATTGCTTGTAGTCATCTAAATCGGTTTTAAGTGTATTTTTTACTGTTTGTAGTCATTTAAAGCTGTTTTAAGTGTATTTTCTACAGTTTTTGCCTTATCTTTTCAAAACATTTTTTTTGTTCCTTGTTTCCCACCTTTCTAAGCTAGTATAGTCCCATTTTCAGGCTAGTGCTGAATTCAGGGCTGTGTTACAAGTTTCTGGGTTGCCCATACCTTACTTGGATAGAAGGAGGTTTCTCTGTTCACCTGTGAGAGAGGGAGCTTTGAGCAGCCATCTGTCCCTGGAGCAGTGGTTCCAGTGCAAAAGTTAGTAGTTTATAGGCCATTTTGGGCTAATTTCTATCTCTTTCATTTCCCCGATGTAAAAAATGTGTTTGCACGGTTTTGGACGCCTGGGCAGCGCCGGTTAGCTAGGGCTAATTTATTCCCAGCTCCACCAAGTCTCCTCTTCAGTTTTTCCCTTGAAAGTAGTCAAACTCTCAACCTAAGCACTTAAAAAGCATCCTACAGTCCAGCACTTTCTCAGACCTAATAGCAAGCACTAATATACCCTGACACTTGATTGCCCAGCAGAGCAAGGCTCATTATTCACCCCTCACCAACCAAGCGACTAAGCAGCTCACCCTACTATTCAAGCATAACCAAAGGGCAATTTCAGGTGTACTCTCCAGTCCAGCTGGTGAACCTGGGTATCATGAAGCAATGTTACAGCTGCCTCATGTACACAGACAACCCTCTCCTCCTACCACAAAACATTAACATATGTGAGAGATGCAATTATATAGCTAAATTGGAGGCTAAGCTCTCTCCACCCAAAGCTGGAAAAGGCAGTCATGAGGAGAAGGTTAACACTTGCACCACACCTCCAGCCTCACATAGACATACTAAACCAGCACCTGGCAAAAAATACACATAAATACACAAAATCATACTTGGAGGCTATAAATAAAAACCTGCAAAAGCATCAGAGACCTCCAAAGCAGACACCCAAAAAACCTGCACCTCACGTCACAAACCAGACAACACATAAAACACAAAATCAGTGTGCAGCACAATCACAGCCCTTAAGGCAAAATAACATACCTAACACGCTAATAATAGGTGACTCTATAGTCAGGTACACTGATGTCCCACTCACTAGGCTGGACAAGGAGAAGGTTCCTGTTAGCCGCCTGCCAGAAGCCAGAATCCGCCAAGTAACACAAGCACTCAGGTCAGTCCAGAACAAGTACAGATATGACTCTGTCATTGTTCATGTTGGTGTGAATGACCTGGGATGTACCTCCCTGGACTACATGAGAAGAGACATGTAAAAGCTCTCTGATCATGTAGCCAAGGCGGGTATGACCCTGACCCTGAGTAGCATCCTGCCCTCACCAAGAAAGATACCGCAGTATAAAGACAAAAATGATCAATTTCAACAATTGGCTAAGCTTCTGGTGTCATTCAAAGGGGATCCAGTGTCTGTCAGCCTGGGACGACATGCTCAACAAGCCTCATTGCTTTGCAAGAGACGGCTTGCACCTGTCACCCCTAGGCTTTCGAATACCGGCCAAGGCTCTTGCTGCCCTCATAGTGCCTTTTTTAGGCAAGGCTCAAAAGTCAAACCCACCTCCGTAAACAGCACAAATAAAAAAAAATGATGGTTATGCTACTCAACACCAGGAGTTTAAATTTCAAAATGCATGCGCTCGAAGCACCCCTCAGTATGGAGAACATCGACATCTGTGCAGTAACTGAAACCTGGTTCAAGACTCCACAGAGCTCCCCAGCACTACCAGGCTACAACTTATACCACACCTTTCGACCACAGAACATGGACCGAAATAGAAAAGGAGGGGGTGTATCCATATTCTTCAAGGATACCTACACCTCCAGGTTAGTGGCGCAGCATGATACCTCTGAGGTCATCCACATGCAACTAACATTGGGCAAATCTGCAATGCAAATTGTGTCCTGCTACAGATCACCCTCAATGACCCAGGAACACCAATCTGCCTTTCTGGAGACACTGGAAAACATAAAGGTCCTACTGAACACCCTGATATTGGGTGATTTCAATTACCTTACCGTTAACTGGGAAAACTACCCAAGTACAAACTCCCATGTCCAGCGCTTCCTGGAATTTATCAACTCAAATGCCCTGGATCAGCTGGTAAACTCCCATACCAGAGGTAAAAACATATCGGACCTGGTCATCACCAACATGGGCGACAGGTGTTCTGCACCAGATGTCAACCCGTCACTGGTTAGATCAGACCATAAACTAATCACTCTGGATGTCCACACCACACCACCACCCCCAACCAAGGAAATCACAGTGAAAAACGTTTTTATAGCAAACCTCACCTTACTTAAGACAGAGGTAGTAAGTTTCACAGCCCCCACGCTAAAGGATAACAGTGTCCAAGATGCAGGAACCTTTACAAATGCACTGTATGAGCATCTACAGGGATGCATGGATTGTACCATCCCTAGCAAAACCAAGACTCACTCCCCTAAGAGAAGGAAACCAGTCTGGTGGACCCCTGCCATAAATAGGCTATACAATAGAAGGAGGAAACTAGTTCAGAAGAAAAGCAAATCCGAAAAAGGAAAGACAACCCTGATCAGTATCAGTAAGAAACTAAGGTCCCTCATAAAATCATCCAAGGCTAACTTCGAAAGAAAAATAGCCAAGGATTTGAAAGATAACCACAAAGCCTTCTTTAGCTATGTCAAGAATCTAAGTGGCAACTCACAGATATGCTCTGAGCTAGTGCAAAATAGCACAAAATATACTGAACCTACTGATATTGCCAACATAATGGCAGATAGATTCAGTGCGAACCTTACCCCCCTCTCACCCCTAAAAGGGTCCACAACAATATCGGAAAAGTGTAGTGTCCTGGAAATTACAGACGCACAGGTGAAAACAGCTCTTTCAAAAGCCAAAAGCACAGCGTCAATGGGGCCAGATGGTGTCCCAGGCTGTGTCTTGCACAAACTACAGAACAAACTAACCCCCCACCTAAACACACTGTTCAACCTCAGCCTCTCCACAGGCTACGTGCCCATAGAATGATGCACAGCAACAGTTATTCCACTCCACAAAGGAGGGGGCACAACTGACCTGGAAACTATCGCCCGCCCCATAAGCCTGACTAGCCTGGTCTGCAAGGCTATTGAGCGCATCATCATGGAACTCATTAATGAAGACATTGGGAACCTCCAAATACTTGACCCGACCCAGTTCTGCTTTGTTAAGGGCAGATCATTCCTACT